>NW_026931967.1:0-50012 GCF_032062105.1 Saccostrea cuccullata
CTGTAAAGATGGGGAGAATGTCATAAACTTTATGCCTTATTTCAATCTGCATATAAAGATGCAGAATGCTAGTTTAAGATAAAAGTGTTTTATCATTTTTATCAAATTTAATATAACCGAATAATTTAGATAACTTTACTTTATTACTCTTGATTAAGAGTCAGCGTTTTCAAACTACATACAAAAATATACGTTTGACATTTACCCTTTTTTAAACCCTTGGACAGAGACAGAATTCATCATGTGTGTATAAAAGAGCCTGGCGCAGGTGATTAATGAGGATTTCTTTAATATCTTATATATGTGGAAAAATGTAAGAGGAGTTTCCCCTCTAACTGAAGCCTGCTTGGGAAAAATGTATGATGGCTTTGTTTTAAAACAGATGACGATATTCAGCGGAAAATACCCTCAGATTTGTCGGTAAGTTGAAGTTAACGACGTTCGATCCTGATATTTAAAGTCTTAAACTTTTTTTGCCAAGTCCTAAACTTTTTTTTGCCAAGTATATTTTTAGTTTCTACTTACATAGCTTAATTAAAATTCAAATCAAAAAATGGGGATCAATACGCTTTTTTGGCGCTACAGAACATTTAATATGACCTTCTTGCACTGAAATTTGTGTCTTAATTTCAAATTTTTTGAATTTTTGACGTTTTCCCTCCAATATTTTTATCCAATTAAAGCATGAAACAATAAGAACTCTAAGTTTTTTTTTTTTAAAAAGTGTTACTTGAAAATTGTGACTAAGAAAAAGTTTCAAATTGCTTCGCATAATCAATTTTTTGACCTTTTTGCACTAATAAAAAGTGATTTTTCTGGCATTGAAAATTTAATAAGCAAGACAATTATTTTAAAGTCTTAAACTTTTTCTGATTTTAAGGAAATAGGTCAAATTTATCTTGAATATTTAGAAAAGAACATCAAAAGTGGGGGTATATGATGTAAATTTTCAGATATTAAAAAAAAGTGTCAATTTTACGTTAAAATTGGCTCAATTTTTTCCCGGATTTTCAGAATTTATTGACTATATTTGTCACACTTTGTTAATAGAATTCATAAGAAATAATTAAATAGATATTTCACAACCTGCATAACACATTTCACTGCAAAAGCAGCTCTGTGTGCAACCAGGTTGGAAAAATAGGAATCAAAAATACAGGACTGTTACTGTTTTTCAATTTTCGTACCCTTCCGCCACAAAATATAGTCCCTAGTTTAATTCTACTTGAATGGAATTTAATCGCGGTTTTTTCATTGAGTATAGTTCAATTTGCATTGCAGAATTCAGATTTAATGCTAGAACTTAAAAATGACGCAGAATTTTATAAATACAGGACCTTACCAAAATACGCTCAAAATCTCAGGATTGAATGTCCTTAATGTGAAATAAATTGTACCGAAGAAATAGTACCTTGACTAAATCAGGGCTTCATTATGATGTCAGAGTAGTTTAGATGACGTCAATTTTAGAATACAAGTTTTAGTAATATTCGTATTTACAGATGTAATTTAACTCAAGAACATGAATAGTAGTGTAAACATTAACAAATTAAATGTTTTTTTTTTATTTTTTATGCTGTATCTGTCATTTTGATTAAAATCTACCACCGATGACGTCATATGTGTACATCAAGTAACCTGGGAACAGATTATGTCATATAAAGAGAATTAGGCTTAGACGACATGTGCAAAGATACCTAAAATGGGGTTTAAAAGCAAATATCGTGAATATTTTGTGAAATTCATATGGAGTTCAGTTACTTAAAACAGGTATGCTAATTTATTTTCGTCGATTATATTCTCTTTTGATGACAGTCAGCTATATACGTATTCCAGTCGGCCTTTCCTCTGTCATTTGTGACAAAAATAATGCAACAGAACAACAATAAGCTGTCTCTTAAGGACTTACAATTTACTTTTTACTTAACCATAGTAACTGAACTGACGGTTTAAATAAGCTTTATTGTTTAAAATATATCTGTTGCCTGTCGTTGTACTAGTTGTCATCGTTGTTGTCATCATTAGCATAACATTCTTAACTCACCTGAGCTGAGCTTTTCTGATCACTTTTTGCCCGTCGTCCATCGTACGCCCGTCCGTCTGTAAACTATTCCAATTTTCAACTTTTCAAGAAGCACTGGGCAAATATCAACCAAACTTGTCATAAAGCATCCTTGGGTATAAAAGGGGATTCAAGTTTATTCAAAGGAAGGTCCGATGCTCTTTCAAGGGGAGATAATGAAGAAATAGCAAAAAGTTGGTGACATGTTTTTCAAATCATCTTCTTAAGAATCACTGGGCCAGGAAAGATAAAACTAATGTGGAACCATCCTTAGTTAGTATAGATTGGACTGTGTTCAAATCATGGCCCCAGGGGGTAGGGTGGGGCCAGAATGGACGGTCAAACTTTTTATAAAGGAATATATGGGAGGAATCTTAATCTTCTTCTCAAGATGAACAAAGCCATAATGGTTCTCAAAAAGAACAAAGTCATATATAGAAGGAAACATCCTTAGGTAGGGTAAATTCAACTTTGTTCAAGTCATGACCCCTGGGAGTAGGGTGGGGCCAAAATTAAAAGTTCAAACTTGTATAAAAAAAGCCACAGTAGGTCAAAGAAATATATAACCATCCTTAGTTAGTGTCCTTTAAAGTAAATTCAAATTCAAATCATACCCCTTTTTTAAGCATAGGAACTGTACCAGGGGTTTTCTTGGCTTGTTTTAGGCCCGGTTACCGGGCCCATTACCAATAAAAATAAAATAAGCTATATTTTCCCAATTTTGAAACTTTTTTCCCAAATATAATGTATCCATGTCTCCATGAAAAAAATGAGACTTTCGAAAGAAAGAAAAATAAATGTTTGCATTGTTTCCTTGTAGAATCAACATGTGATCACTGAGTTTTTAAAAAAGTGATGCAACACATCTAGTAAATCACCAACAATGTTTAGTTATTAGTTATTTAAAGAGACACCGTGTCGCACAAAGGGGAAAATCGACAAATTTAGAATTTTTGCATGACCCGTGTAAATTTTGTTTAAATTTTGTCGACATTTAGATATATCGACGATGTATTGTCAATTAACAGTGGTATTTTCCATTTCTACATCGATACGGTATATCCTGGTGAGCTTGAGTATGACATATCTGTTCCATACATGGATATTTTACTTGAAAAAGGTGTTAATGATAAACAACCAAGCTATTTGATAAACGTGATGACTTTAACTTTTCTATCGTCAACTTATCTTACTTATGCAGCAATATACCGTCATCACCTGCATACGGAGTACATATATCTCAGTTGATTCGATACGCAAGAGCATGTTCGACGTATGAGCAAATTTTTAAACGAGGTAAAATATTGACAACCAAGTTGATGAAACAAATATATCAGGATTCTCCTTTAAAGTCATCATTTTGTAAGTTCTATGGTCGATTAAATGACCTTGTCAGCAAATACAATTTATCATTGAGTCAAATGCTGACGGACGTTTTTCATACTAATTGTTAGTTCATCATTTATATACTGTATTGGATGTTTCCGTTATTCCCCGATAATGACAAGAAGCACACGGAGGCTGTGGCCGGTCAGCAGGGGATGCTTGCACCTCCATGGGACCTGATCCCACCTCTGATGTTTCGGAGGTCCGTGTTTGCTCTGCTCCTAATTTGTATTGTTTTATGGACTTTGAGATTGAATACTGTTCGTTATCTCAATATCCTTCTTCAATTCCTAAAAATATTAGGTTTCAGAAAATTGCAGGTTTCAGAACTTAAAAAATCTATTTTTATGGAGAAAAATAAAAGTAAAAATAATTTCAGTATGTCCCATAACGAAAATCTCTCAAAATACTCTATGACTTATAGTATTCCTCCCTATTGTACACGTGCGCAGAAAAGTTGAATAAGTTTCCATAGTTACCATGGTCTCAAGTATCTACGAATGAATGTACGTAGATCAGAAAATTATATGTAATCTTTAAAAAAAAAAAGCTGTTAAAACATATTTCTCACAATACCATGCTCCAGCTGAATGTGGTTTACAATTTTGAGCTAAAAACATAAGAGGTGTGACCTTGACATACACGAAACAACGAAACGGTAGATATACATCCTTTGTTTTACGGCACTTAATGTATACAGGGAAAGATTCACCCTCGTTTTATTTTCGTCCCTTTCGCCCTCTTCTTGATTGGGCGAATTTAAAACGGGGCGAATTCAAATTACACAGCATATTTTCTTAAGCAGAACTATGACTGGGCGAATTTAAAACGGGGCAAAATTAAATTGTTTGCAAGTGCAAAAGTGCGAAAATAACAATGGGCGAAAATGACCCTGTATACAGTATACTGTGCAGTCTTTTCATGCAGTTTAATAGTCATCTCTTAGTTATATATAGAAAGATATGATTTTGACTCATTGTGTCCTTTTAATCAATTTTGTGCCATTCAAGTTACCTATATCCTCCACAGATGATAAAAAGGATTGCGGTAATCATGAAAGTTGTCAATGTGCAGTCCCTGCATCATCTAATAATTGCAAGTGTTCGCATAATTTGCCTATACGCCCAAAATCTGTCATCACATTATTTATTACTCTCTTATCAAATTGACCTTTTTAAGAAGTATTTTCATTAATTTGTGTTTCTGTACAAAGAAAATCGCAATATTATTTTCAAAACTGTTTTTTAAATTTGTTTTTCTTATGTTATGAATGAACGGTAAATCAAAGTAACGCAGCACAGCTAAGGTTACAGTAAGGAGGCGGGGCCTAATTTGTACGGGAAATGTTTACTATGACGTCACGCATAATATCAGGTCTTCAAAATACCACAAAATGAAATTATTTGCTATTTCAAGCAGCTGGATAGCTGTATACTACATACAAACTTACTATTACATGCAGTTTTGTCGTTTATTAAATCCCACACAACAGTATATAAACGATGCATCGATCGCAATGCGCTTGTCAATGTGACGTCATCTCGCAAAAATGACGCAGTTTTTACACAGTCAGAGGCTGATCAAGTCACATTTTTTACAATGAAAAATGTCTTTTGTTCTCAAATAAAAAATTATTTGCGGTAAAATAAAAAGCCATTAACTTGGATGCGATGTTTATTTTAGTATTTTATTCATAAACTGTACGTGCATTTATCAGACAAGCGATACTGTCGTGTGTTTGTATGCAGATTCATTGAAAAAGTAATGGAAGGGCCCTTATAAATCGATTTATTGCAAGGGCATACCCTCAATGTATCTTGTCAAAATTTTACACATAAACTCAAGAAGCATTAAGATATTTGAAAAGTGCTGCGAACCTCTTGAAATCTTGCAAATAAATTAATTATAGCTATATTTAATGTAGTTGACCAGCAAAATATTCAACCTGCCGTCCAACAAATTAAATTTTACCAATTAAAAAAGGGAATCTATATAGGTTCGCAGCACTTTTCACAAACTACATATAGTGTTGAAAAGGATTATAAAATAAACTAAGATTTTTAGCTTGGTTAAGCCCTTGCAATATTGAAATTTATAGATGACCTCTAAACTTCAAGTATAATTGCCAAAGTCAATTGACGTCGACATCAAATGACAAGTTTAAATAAAAAATCTAAATGTCCCCAACATGTAGATTTTAACCACATTACATTTTTTTGATATCAGTGAATTCCTAAAAAGATTCGCCCATCCTCATAAAGTATGTATTTTTTATCTTAAAAAATCGCCGATATTTCCATTTGTAACCTTAACTGTGCTGCGAAAGAATGTTTTTTCTTGCAATATTTATTATTTAATAAAAAATATGTACATTTAAACTCAACAATGAATGGTATAATATAATACAAAGAATATTTTTCTGGAAATTTCCATTATCCAATAAAAAATATTAATTCCTCTAAAGGTATTTTCTTCACATCAGTCTTGAAAAATCTAATTATTTGTCCTTTTTGTTTTCATTATCCAATTCAAAAATATTAAGTCAACTTATTTATATTTTTATTTTTAAATGAATCATGGATTCAGAGGAATTAAAGTAGAATTTCTGTACTTTTTTTTAATTATCCAATAATTCATGACCTTGTATATCTCTATAGTTGTTAAGTCTGTTGTAACAGAACGTTTTGATCCCTTCATTTTTATTTATTTGGGTAAATAACATAATTCGTTCTTTTTAAAAAATAATTCCTAATTTGAAGATAATTCGGCCGGGCCAATTTATCAAAATTTACATACCCCGGACCAAGTTTAAAAATGGTAGGAAAACCCTTGCAGTGCTAGGGACCAATCATGCATTTAAGCTTTTCAATGCTGTATTGGTTTTTGCTTTTTCCTAAGCCAAAGTATTCTCTCGACTTGTAGCTCATAGTTTTTTTTTTTATCATAGTCTATTTATTAACTTTATTGCATCCCGGAGGACCGGGCTGCTCTATACATATAAGTTTAAGTGTTGGTGTATGGGGATAGGGGTGGGGTGGTTATTTAGAATGAAAGGTTTTCTAAACATTGAAAAGATTGTTAATCAGAATATTCTTTCCCTCTATAAATTACGAAATACATAATATATTTGCTTCCATAAAGTGAATCTTTAAAAATATACATGTTTTCATATTTAATATATATAGTTGCTTATCATTTACTATCGAAAAAACAACAGGTCACTTTTTTAGAACACCGAATTTTACTTCTCGCATAAAAAAGTACTCTGCACAGTTCGTGTTTTATATTCTAAAATTGATACATTTTAGAATATAGGTGATGCATGTGTCTTCAATTTATATTTTATGCAGCCAATATTTACTCGAGGAATTTAAATTTAAAATGGTATCGTTTTTGTTTGACATTTATCCGACCATAAGTTTTCAAAATATTCGCCTATCGTCTCCATCAATTAGACGCATACCTTTTTACACATATCGAAGCGGTTTGATGATCAAGACTCATTTCCATTGTTTACTTTATTTACTACATATTTCCCGGGCGACAATTGATGGTTACATCAATGTTTTCTTGTAATACATGTTATAAAAACAGACAGGAAAGAAAATATGATATCAGAAGAGGATATGTAAATGATAATATCTATCGGGTGAACTCTTAAACATATCTGACATTTAGGAAATTGAGAGATTTAATTTACAAAGGATCACTTCATCATAAATAGGGATTTGACCTATAGGACCGGGCTTGGTTTTATTCTCTACAAAAAGCTTGTCGATTTCCGTTCTTATTAATTACATTAGGCTGAATAATATAAAAAATTGTTTTTTCCAAAACCTTTATTTCAGTGAGTAATGGTAGAAAAAACCCTTTCATTGATTTTCTGAGTTTGTTATCTCCAAATGTAATAATTGATATTTTCCTTTACTTCTCATTGTACATAATGGTAATGTCTTCTGTTTCTGAAATTCTATTTTTCATGTCTAGGCTTTTTATCCGTGGATATCATAAAACATGCCATTAATGAGTGAAAATTATATAGGCCTAAATGAAATCCAAGGGAAAGCAGTTACTGATATAAATTATGTAGCCAAAGTCAATATGATTAAACTGTAAGGAATATATACAATTGAAATTCATCGCAGCTCAATGCTGCCAAGAATACCTGTATTGAGTAACACAAAGTGAGTTATTCTTGTCCTCGGAGGAAATATTCTTATATTGTTCCGCCTGACTTACAACTGTACATTGGATTGTAACGATTTGATCTCTCTTTAGTGTTTCTTATATCGAGAATGGGCATGCATAAAGGATAGATAATTGAAAGAAAATGTACAAGTCTATAAAAAAAATTAAGATAATCTTTGAAAAGGCGAAAATTAAGAATTTAAAAGTGTTGCACCTGGTTGATTCGTACCCTCGACTTTCAAAAGAAAGTATAGGTATTGTAATAGTCAACACGTTTTTTTCTCTCTTTTATTTTATAGTCAACACATATTAACTGAGCTAGTCTGACTATAAAATCGCATGCCATAAGTTTTAAGCAGATTTTCAAAATCAGGTTTCCTTAGTTTATGTAGGTTTTTTGTGTGAATTTGGACCCAAGAGCAGGGGTGTCCCTAAAAAAATCCTACCTTAAATTATTCTTTACATCCCAACCTATATCAAAATATCATAATTTTATTTAGGGGCAGCCCTCCCTAGAAGGACTATTAGGCCAAAATACATGCAAAAATATTTAAAGCACAAAATGGTGTTTTGGCCAATTTTGGAGGGTCATTGTAAAGTTGTAAATAATATATATTAAATATAAAATACAAATTTGAAAAAATTTACACATATATATGATAAAAAGCATTCAATAAGGTTTAATATTAAAATGTCACCTTTTCCTGGAAATTGTTCTTTCCTATAGGTCAATTCTTTTATCAAAGTGAATACATCATTTCCTGTATTCTCATTCTTGTAGCTGTTTGTATATTGTTGGTTGGTTTTTGTCTGAGAGATTGTTGGTATGAGTATAGAGCAGCCTGGTGGTTCCCCGTCACCTGTTGACAGATCCCCAGAATCTGCCACGATATGTCCCTAGATAGAGTAGGTATAAACCATCCCTGATCATAGTGAACTAGGGTCTGTAGATCATCTAGAGCTGTTTGTACTCTCATTGTGTCTACATGTCTGTAGCACAAGATCTCTAGCATGTATAACAGAATAAAGGGTGGAATATATAATGAAATATTATGATTCTGTCGAGCAGACTGTTGTTCTGGTATCAGTTCATTGATGTAATGGATATCATATTGAAGTATGATATCTATTGCTACGGCCTGTCTCATCCTTGTAGACCAGGACTGCCCCCCTATAACCTCAGTATACATCTCTGTATATATATTTCCGATATACATCACCTTTGGCTGTGCTAACTTAACCTTGATCATCTCAATAATAGATAAAGCTTTAATGTATCTGAGGGTCTTGTAATAATACATCGCTATGTACATCATATCAGTAATACAACCAAACTTGGCTGCTAATTTCAGCATGTGGCAGGACATTTTGTCAACTCTATACCTCAGTTTGTTTTTGTTTGTGTAAGTTTCCATGCGTAATATAAAAGCAGTTCCCCGAAGGACATTAGCTGTAAGTCTCTGTAGCTTGAGGAATTGATACTGTGTCAGGAGGGGTGAACTTATCATATGTTCTATTGTATGTAGATATGTAGTACAGCCTTGTATGTCCAAATTCGAATTCGGTATTGCGTAATCATATATTATTTCAGCATATAGATTTCTATCAAACTCATTCTCAAAATTTAGAGTTTGTTCATCTGTACAGATGGAGAGTTTGGGGATAGGGAGGAAAATTATGATATAAGACCTAATGGAGGGAATGTGTAAGAGGAATGATAAACCCTCCACATACAACCCATGCAATCTAATAAATAGTTCATTTTGTTTGTCGCCATGAATTTTACTCAGAAACATGTTGTTGCCGGGTATAAAAAAGTTTGGACAGACCCCTTCATAAACCCATTTGAGGATGAGCTTAAAGCAGACCCAGAAACACTTTAGGAGATTTTGTGGACACCAGTGCGAAATTATCTTTTGTTGAATCACCCAGAAAACTGCCGTCTTCATGTGATATGAACACAGTAATTTTTCATTATCACTTAGTCCATTGTTAATTATTTCTGATAAGAACAGTTTAAGTAAGCCATATGTTAAGAATTGACAGTGGTTCATTGCATACACAAGTTTTTGTTCTGCCAGAGAGAAAGAAATTCTCCATTCGTGATCTTCATGTCTTCCTAAGCTATGTCCTATTGCTACTAAGTGACATCCATGTTTCACTATATCATTAACAACATGAGACAGTGGCCATGAGTGACATCTGTCTATCCATGAAGAGGCAGATGGAGGCCAAAAGTCATTAGCAAAACAATGGGCATGATCAACTTCTATCATTCCAGCTGTTCGAGTGGCACAGGGTCCATGTGGAGTCGAGTTTAAATGTGATTGGGAACATGTGATTTGTTTGAATTTAGAACTAGATATATAATGTTTATTATTCATTTTAACACAGAGTATCTGGCTGTCTCTTTCCGTGATTGGTGACAGTAAATATAACAAAGTAAATCCTGGTGGACTATCAGAACAGTCACAGAGAATCAGTGGATTTCTCTGTGGGCTGTAATACTGAGACTGAGATAAATCCCATATTACACGAATATCATTTGACCATATCATCATGTCTACATCTGATCCTTCCATTCTGAATCCTTCTCCTTGACTTCCACTCAACATCACAGTCTCCTTCTCACGTTTGCTCACTTGATTTCCCACAGTATCACTGATGTCCATCACATCTCTCCTCATGGCCACCAGTCGTGAGGTCCCTACTTTATGACACATCGCCACAAACACTGACTCTGACATGCGTTGTATAGCTATCTCACTGGCAAATATAAAAGGAGATTTTATTTTCTTGTGTTATAAATGTGCCCGATTTTTGTAAATCAATAATAAAATTATCATCATTGATAAGTTAATGTATTTATGTTTTATTCAAAAAGTTCTAGACATTAAAAACTTTCCTATTTCTAATTGATTTTTTTATATTGAATACTGCCTGTTATCTCCATATCCATCATGCATAAATAATGAAATAAATTATTTTTTCAATTTATTCATTCATTTGTTATGAAAGAGTATATGATTTTTTTTTGAACAGACGTGTTTAATACGTACAATGGTGTAAAAAAGTAACTAATTTTACTGTCAACAAAATGAACTGAATCTGATGAATAGGCATTCTAAGATTTATACATTCTTGTCATTAAACTAAACTTACATTTGTGAACTTCTAATGGAATCCATTTTGATAGGAAAAGTTTAAGGTGCTATAAAAAGTGTATAAAAAATCTAACACACGTATTTCCTGTATATATTATATACATATATTTAGAATATATTTCCTGTGTCATTTAACGACGTTGGATCCTGGTACTAGTATTTAAAATCTAAAACATTTTCTGCGAAGTATAATTTTACTTTCTGTAAGCATAGCTTAATCAAAATTAAAAAATAGGGGCTTCTTCTCTTGGCGCTACAGTGCATTTGATATGACCTTTTTGCACTGAAATTTGCGTCTTAATCAAAAATTACATACTCGATGTTTTCTCTTCAATATCCAATTGAAGCATGAAACAAAATGAATTCTAGTCTATTTAAAAGACACATTAACATTGTGATTAAGAATAACTTTCATATTGCTTCGCATAATCAATTATTTGACCTTTCTGCACTAATAAAATTCTGACATTGAAAATTTAATCAGCAAAAAATTATTTTAAAGTCAAACTTTTTCTGACATGATGCAAATAGGTCAAACTTAACTTAAATATTTAGAAAATAACATCAAAAGTGATGTAAATTTTCAGATATTACTTAAAAGGGTCAATTTTACAGTACAATTGGCTCAATTTTTTCCTGGATTTTCGGAATATATTTACTGTTTTTATTTGTATATATATCTCGATAAATTTATCTATTATTGATCAGTCATTGATGCTAAGAATTTTTATAACTCTAATTTTTTCACCTAGTTCTTCCAGCCTCAAAATCTCTGTTCTAATAAAAGAACAGGCCTCTGTATGATCGTGTAGACATACGTAGTATATCTACTAAATATTTTCTAGAAATAAATAAATAATAAATTTTTAAAAAATAACCACTGTGTTGATACAATCATTTTTTGGTAGCCGATCATACATGGAGTTAAATGTCAACATAATATAAAGAGAAAATAAAGATGACGTGAGGAAATTTGCAAATAGCAACAAAAATGGGTTTGATTTTGTTCAATAATTGTAGAACATAAATCATAGATAAAATTAAAATGAGAAGGGGTGAGATTAAATACATATTTGGAAGCTGTGTAAGTGTATCAAAATTTAGCTTTAAAATGATACAAGGAAGGGGAAGGGGTCAATAATTTAGTTTTGCTACATTGTTTTTCTTTACCTTGAATATCGTATAAAATTGCTGCTTAAAATTAAATTTTAAATATTTTTTTTAAAATTAGCAATAGTACTGTACAAAGTTAAAAAAATACAGTAATACTAACCTAGGCATTAAACACAATAATTAGCAAACAGATAAGTACATACATTTTTGAATATCAACAGATTATTTGTATTTGTGTGTGCGTATATGTGAACAGAAATCAAAAATTTAATGAAGAAAATGACCAGAAAGGGGTTAAGCCAAATTGAATTTACAAATTTTGGTTTGTGCTATAGCATAATTATAATTTTAAAAGATGCCAAAAGGCCAAAAATGTCGGCTAAAATGCCAGTAATTTTGACAGGGAAATCATAAGAAATAATTTTATAGATATTTCAGAACCAGCAAAACACATGTCACTGCAAAAAGAGCTTTAATTTGTGTGCAACCAGCAGGGAATAAATAGGAACCTAAAAATGTTTAATTGAATTATGTTTAATTTGCATCAAATTTAATATCAGAACTTAAGAATGATGCAGAATTTTATAAATAAAGGACAGGACCAAAATCCGCTCAAAAGTTCAGGATCGAATGTCCTTAAGGTTTCGTCAAAGGTCAACATGTCTAAAAAATTATTTTTACAATAGCTCCAAAACTATATGTGGTACAAAGTCAAAACGTTTACAGTTTATAAATATATCATTGAATAATAGATAGAAGTATCACTTGATAACAAATATTTTTAAAAAGATATTTTTTGAAAAAAAAATTGTATAAAAAAAAATGTGCATATTAAAAGAAAAATGTACCTGCTTAATTCTGTCTCTTTTGTGAAAACTAATATATTGTCGAAGTAATATATGTTTATCATTGAAGGACAAGTTGGACGTGAATTGTCTCTGAAAGGCTGTTATTGAAAGCATGATATGTATAAAGACAAGACCCTATAAAATCCGCCATTTGCAATGTACTTTCACTTTTAAATCTTAACACTTGGACAAAATAAATACGGAAAACAACTTTCCAGAGGCTATCCAAGTCCAACTTGCCCTTCATTGATAAACATATTTTGTTTCTGCAATGATGGTTTTCAATAAGAAGGATATGGAGATAACGAATAGTATTCAATCTCAAAGTCCATAAAACAATACAAAATAAGAGCAGAGCAAACACGGACCCCCGAAACATCAGAGGTGGGATCAGGTGTCATGGAGAAGTGAGCATCCCCAGCCGACCGCTCACATCCACCGTTTGTTCCTTGTCATGATCAGGAAATAACGGAAAAAATCCGTCGTCAATTCAATTCCGTGTATAAATAATTGAGTAACAATTGGTATGAAAAACGTCAGTCAGCATTTGACTCAATGATAAATTGTATTTGCTGACAGGGTCATTGTATCGACCATAGAACTCACGAAATGATGACTTTAAACGAAACTGTTGATATTCTTGTTTCATCAACTTGCTTGTCAATAATTTACCTCTTTTTAGAAATTGTTCATACGTAGAGCATGCTCTTGCGTATAAAATCATCTGAGATATATATACTTCGTATGCAGGTGATGAAGGTATATTGCTTCGTAAGTAAGGGAAGATGACTATAGAAAAGTTATAGTCATCACGTTTATCATATAGCTTGGTAGTTAGATTTCCATTACATTTTCAAGTAAAATTTCCAAGTATGAAACAGAAGTGGTGGAGCACGGAATTAATTAGATTTATTTTTTTGAAAATATATGCATTTTTAAGAAGAAATTTTCTCAATTAATATTATTCCAAGTATTTTTTTTTTATCAAAAGATACTTTCTATCTGTTAATCAATGAAAAATTTATAAACTATAAAAGTTTTACCTTTATACCTCACATAGTTTTGGGGCTATTTAAAAATAATTTTTTGGACATGTTGACCTTTGACGAAACCTTAAGGAAGATCTCTACACCTAGGAAGTATGATATTTGTTGCATTTGTTTCTAATAATAGACTCAACATCAAACAGATTAAGGCTCCAACGTATTTCTCTTTATTTTTTGGAAATATTATACAATTATGGACTCTTTTGGTGTTGAATATGGTTTGTTATTCACCAGAAAAATATTCATATTGTCCGAGGCGGAGCCGAGGTCAATATGGATATTTTTCTGGTGAATAACAAACCATATTCAACACCAAAAGAGTCCATAATTGTTTCATTATATAGTCCGAATTTGAATAAATAAGACATTGAAGATTGAATAACGATACCACTTTCATTTACTAACTTCCGTCGTTTAAAAAAAATGCCAAGATTATAGTTTGTCGCCTCCGTGTTTTTCTTTCCGAGTTTCGCCTTGTAAGACGTCCAAATGTTTAAAAATAATTCTGAAATAAGTTTGTATAATATTTTTCCTGCTCAGATACGTAGCTCGCTGTGGCCGTTGCAACCATTGTTTACAACGTTGTTTGAGGTATTGATTATGACGTCACAATGAAGCTGCACGCGCAATGACCCTCCGGTGAATACGGCCACAATTGTTTACAACGTTGTTTAAGGTTTTGATTGTGACGTCACAATGCCGCTGCACGCGCATTGACCCTCCGGTGAATACGGCCTAAAATCCGGTGAATATGTAGTGTTATGAACTGTTTGCGTTTGTATAGATTATATAGGGACAATAAATAGACTATATAATAATTGAAAATATTTAATTTATTTTTTAAAACCCTTAATTCTATATATTTAAGAGCCTTAAGATGTAAATGCTTATTTAAAGTAAAATGTTATAAAATATTGAAATGAAAACCAGGAAAAATTAAAATTGAAATGTACATAATAATTATTTTGATCTAGAAAAGTAGAGAAAAGAAAAAAAAAACTAAAGCAGCATTTTTTGAGAAGAGCTGGATATATTTCATCCAATATCTGAATGAAAATATAATATCGAAGTGTTAAAATGATGAAAAAAATTTAATGAAATTAAAAACTGACAAAATTTCTGTTGTATAATAACAACTAAATACCTTGGCATTGTTTGCTTTTCATATATACATTTCATCTAAATTATTCAAAAACTTGCACAAGCATTGATAAAGAATCAGTAAGTTTATGTTAAACAATGACATCGAAAAATGTTAGTATTGTATAATTTCTCAAATAAATGTAGGCGAATACCCATATATATGCGATATACATGCGTTTATTGGATTCATAGTTTTGAGAAAGTTAGATTTATTTACTTTTTTATCCAACTTGTTTGTGCTTTTATCACAGATGACAGGACATGTAAATGGTTAACAGCAGATAAAAGAAATTTATACAATGAAATCTTCATGTTTTCTATATAAAACAGTTGATAATCAATGTTAAGGTAAATGTTCGGGGTGATTTTTACAACATATTATTTATTAACATAAAACATATACACAATTACAAACACAGTAGGTTCTGACCCGGGTCGACTCCTCGCTCTGTTGCTGTGCCAGACACCTCCGGTCTGTTCGGCATCCACGTGTAGAAGAGGGGGAGCGCGACTTTTCCGCCGTCTGACGTAACACAGACAGGAAGTCGTACCACGGGACAGTCAAACAAATATTAGACTCCCCCTGTTTTCTTTGAAAGGCTGGAGTATATCACAGGAAAGAGGGTCCGAAACCATCTCCATCGTCGGGGCGCTGTAAACGCCATCCCGGGCTAAGTGTCCAAGAATAACAAGCAAGCGCCAGACAAAACCATTTTGAATCCTAATCACAATTCCTACCAGATGGTATGTCCGGGATAATTCCCAGACAACCTTCTATAACTTCTGTTTAACCTACACAGAATGGGCCAAGGTCCCAGGCCCACTCACTATTCAGAAACTGACACCAGTTACACCATCAGGTTCTCGAAGACCAACTAGCCCTCCGGCGTCGCCTCCGCCTGAATCTGTACAAGTGACAAATACTTTTCTCCTTAGGTGTCGAACTATCACACACCAAGGGACTGTCAGGACTATGTGGGGCTGTCCTCATTTCTGCCACATGATGGTCCTTCATGACCACATCTACCTCCAGGGTTAGGTCCCTGCCCATACAACTCAGCAATCCCCATGTAACATGACCATAGGCGCCGCCTTATTCAGAAAAGATTGGGCTGGTCGTGGGGATAGTGGTTCAACACCTATATCCTCAATAGCTGAATCTAAGAGGGACTCCTCCATCATCTCTACTCCCGGGTCTGGTCTACCCAGTGTACTTCCGGGATGGGCCAGCGGTCACACTGCCTAATTCCCTCACCAGGCAAGGCACAGATTTACACAAATTTGCCTCAAATGGTGTGCCTCCTGTCAAGATCACTCTTCCCTCTGGTATACATGCAGACCATTAAAACCCCATCTCTATGGTCTCACATCACATAGTAAGGGCGCCTTGCCCCAGGTCTAACTGGGCTTTCCGGGCACGGAGAAACTCCATGCCCAGCAACATAAGGTCGTGTAGTGGAGCAACATGAAGTACCATTTCATGCTCTTGCTGACAAATACACAGAGTGACAGCCCCACTATAAATCCTTCCAACTCGGCGTTTTCCCCGGCCTGTCTCATGGTCAGATGATCCAGGATTGGGGGTTTAGGCTCAAGATGGTCATACATCCTGGTCGACAACACGCTGACCTCAGCCCCTGTATCCACTACTGCTGTAACCTCCAATGCCTTGCATGCACAGGTCAACCATAAAACCATTCGATCCGCATAACCGCTCATTGGGTATAAAGGGCTCCTTCAATATCACTGCCACGCGTGACAAGGGATTACCCATCCCTGCAGGCGACATCAGATCAACACCACATGGATCCATTCACCCCAGGTCTTGAGGTACATCACCAACCATGGCTGGTCCAAGCGGCTCCACAGTGGAGTGGGGAGTTACAGCCACCGTCTTCCCTGCAGCTCGGGTGGGGCAATCTCGACGGAAGTGCCCCGCCTCTCCACACTTGAAACATACAGCAGGCTTCTAGTCTCACTCTGTTCATCTGGGTGACGGGACACCACTCCTCTGATGTTTCTGAAGGGGGGCAGCTTCCCTCTACTTAATCAACGAGTTTTTCTTTCTCGAGTTTTTCTTTCCTGCTCCGGAGGAGGAGTCGACTTCTCTCTCTTCCCAAGCCGCAACATTTTCCGTCCGATAATCAACTTGCGGAACATCTTGGTCACAATCAATCTTCTTCACTTCCCTCAAGGCCTATGCCTTTGGACCCGAGTGTGCTGAGTAGCATAGCGTCCCAGGTTGGTTTTACCATGCACATGTGCTATCCTCTTCTCCTCCTGTCCAAAATGGCAGGTTGGGGTATCGAGATAGGCAGAAAAAGAAATCGATGACACGGGGACACTATGATGCTGAGATGCACTGCGCATTGATACCTAGGTATGAGGGTTGAATATCTCCACCTCGGTACCACACCAATTGTTTGTGATCGGACAGTGGGGGTTGGCCCTGTCCACCCCCAGTATTCACCAAGTCTCGGACAGAGATAGTGAGTGGCATGGAGCTCCAGGGTTGCAAATCATCCCCATAAAGAGAGGACACACTAAAGTCCGCGGGTCTAGGCTGAGTTCGTACAGACAAAAAGTTCCAGGTGAGTCCTAAAGGGTCAACAGGCCTCTGATCATACTCAGAAGTGAGCTGTGCAGGCCAGGGCTCCCACTGGACCGAAAATATTTTTCGCCACTTTTCACGACACAAGCTTTAAGGAAAGGCATACTTACAACTGATTTCTTGACAATGCAATGCACTTTATATGTTATTCAATATTTTTTTATTATGTTTATCTGACACAGACATTGTTTTCAAATTGTAATGTTTAAAGCTTATGGTAGTATCCATTTAAAAAAAGAAAAAAATAATAATGTTGTGAAAAGAAGTAAATGACGAAAATTAGGTTTGAAACTTGACTTTATTTTAACAACTTGGAGACTCCAGGGTTTAATATGCAAGCTCATGTTTTTGTAAATAATTCAGTGTAAATTTACTAACTAAAGATAATTCTGTTTCCAAACCAATTTCTTTTTCACTCTTTGTCAGTTAATGGTATATTAATGCCCACATTTTTCAATTTTCAGTAGGTAAAATTTGAAGCCATTCTTTACAATTTTCGTCATGTTTCCCTACTTTCGGTTTAAAAAAAAAACGATCTAGTACATAGATCCAGATCTTGTTGATAAAAATCTTTTATTTACTAACTTCATCTCCCAGTAACACTTTATCCCCCCTTGTTTAATCCAAATTATATTATTTCAAGCAATTTTGTAACCCTTTATTGCTCCTAGTTACCTAGTCAGCTGTGTTCGTTCAAGCGAGACGTGATTTCCAACATGTAGGTTTCAGTTTTCACACCTCTGCTGCATTAAGTAAACAAAGGGACTTATCTGTGTACATTGAATAAACAAAGGAGCTAACCAGGACTACACGAATTTTGTACATGGTACACCTAAAAAATTAATTTTCGCCACTTATGAATTTCTTTTCGCCACTTTTGAAAAAAATTCGCAATTGGCGACAATGGCGAATCACAGCTCGAGCCCTGGTGCAGGCCTCACAGGCAGTTGATTGGCAAACAGTGTATTTGGTGGAAAGGCGGGGTTAAGCGAGTGGGGTACATCCTTACACAATCTTTGTCCACCATCTATGTTCCCCAGTTTAGCTTTGTCTCCCGCAAGGACAGGCTGGCTGCTGGTTGAACGCACATGACATACAGAATACTTATGTTCTAAACCTAAACTCAAGGGAAGTATGAACTGTATTCATACCTAGGTGGTCTACAACCCACAGTGCTGTTAGGTGAGCCACACCTACACAGGCTACCTAATGATGACTCCAGGGAATCACTGGTCATCATCCCTGGTGAGCTAAGTTGGGGCTGGGCAAAAAATACCTCTCTCTTTACAAACCATGTAACACACTACCCTCCCCACAGTGGATGCACGAATTCAGGTCGGGCATGGATGTAGAAGGATTCCCCAGGGGCAACTCCCCTTCCATGTAACCTGACATTAACTGAACAAAAGGTGTGTGACTGGAGACATAATGCTCGCTCCCGCTATAAACATATGGTGAATAACTCCCCTCTCCGGGATAACAACAAACACTACACGGAAAACGAGGGCGCATGTACCGCCCTAAAGCCGACACGGCCTCCTCAACCGACATATCCATATTGAATATAACAAATAATCTAGTAAAATCACAGATAATATTTACAAATCAATTCAAAAAGTCTATTCAGAAAAATACGTACAAAATAAACAGGTGCACTCACGTACCTATCAGCACCAAAAAATGGCGGCTAAAACCAATGCATGAAAATACCTAACCTAACAGCAGTACGGGAATCTCCGGGCCCCGCAAATTAGGCGCCAGTTAAGTAACACAATTATAAACATAAAACATATACACAAATACAATTACACAGTAGGTTCTGGCCCGGGTCGACTCCTCTCTCTGCTGCTGTGCCAGACACGTCCTGTCTGTTCGGCATCCACGTGTAGAAGAGATGCAGTGCGACTATCCCGCCATCTGACGCAATACAGTCTCACAGATACCACAATGTTAATCAAACGTTTGAGTAATATCATAAATCCACTTATTGTCGAAGCGTTTTTGGTGATTCTTGAAGAGTTTCAATTTCACCTGGTGAAACCACAAGTGCAGGGTTAAGGGTTGTATACTTAATGTCAACAGATTCACCGTGCATAACCCCACATATGGGGGCGCGGAATGGTGACACCCGGGGATGAGGAATTCGAAGCGGAATTTGCAATATTCGTTGACCAGATTAGCTTTCCTACAGTGATTGAGATGAAAATAATCCTAAATTCACTTGGTCAAATTTGCGTTCCCGCATGCTCTTGCCAGACATTGCAGATGTGTTCATGTATTTCTAGGACGAGTTTCGAGCTGGGAAACGAGTAACAGTAAGCTGAGATATCACTGTGTTCCACCATACTGTACATCATATACAGTATACATACATCACTGTAGGAAAGCTAATTAGGTCAACGAACATTGCAAATTCCGCATCGAATTCCTCACCCCGGGGGTCTCCATTCCGCGACCCATATGTGGGGTTATGCACGGTGAGATTGTATCCTCTAGGCGACGGGAAGCGATACTAGGGATTTATCAACCTATTTTTAGAAACGTCAATTTACGGAATTGGGAAAAAATGGGAAAATATAAAAAAAAAATCATTCTTACATGATGTATTTATTGTGTAGATCATTTAATTAATATTTCAGCATAAATTCTAATTTGGGCAATCAATCAGACAAATAAATTTGAGCTATCTTCATCATCCAAGATCAATTATGAATAAGAAACTAAAAGAACCTAAATTCTGAAAGTCCCCTTTAAATGCAAAAAGTAAAAATGCATTAAAAATATAGTTTTGTGTCTGAAATAATACCTATGTACAGTTTTTACCATTCACTTGTAGATCAAATGAGTAGGTGAAAGAAGAATATGGAGATAACGAACAGTATTCAATCTCAACGTCCATTAAACAATATACAAAATAAGAGCAGAGCAAACACGGACCTCCGAAACATCAGAGGTGGGATCAGGTGCCATGGAGGAGTGAGCACCCCCTATAAATAACTTAATAAATCTATAATTCTACACAATATCTACATTCTCTGTAAAATGACAGAGGGGATTCAATATAAAAGTAGGTGATGTTTACAGTGTTTTTAAAAGTTTGTTAAGACTCTAGTTACATATTGTAGATAATTTAAAAAGAGGAAAGTTACGTCCAATCTGACAATTTAATTAAGAGTTTTTTAAGATAAACATTGATTATAAATTGGGGAAAAACAACCAGATTTGGAGAATTGTATTTTTTTTTATTTGGAAAAGGGTCGAATTTCGGCCCATGGGAATGTCCTGGTAAATATCATACATATGACTTATCTGTTGTATTTTTATGCCCTTTCTAGGAAAGGAGGGCATATTGCTTTGCTGATGTATGTCGGTCTCTCGGTCCACCAACGGTTTTCGTTTATTTTCTTTGCATAGTTTGCATATACTGAAATAAAATTTGGCTTTATCGTAAGAATATCTAAGTCAAGTTTCGTTTTGGGTATGATCGAACCATTTTGGACAGAGTTATGCCCCTTGAACTAAAAAAATTGTAATTATTGGGGTGGGCATAAATGTTTTACAGGAGTCTCTTGTTTGGATATATTTTGCCTGGGAAAGCAGATTTTCTTTGATGAAAAAAGCATTGTTTTAGGACTTTATGGAAACTTATGAGTGATTTTGACATGTAGTAATCAAATATACTGGACAAAAAAGTTAAGGATAATCAAATTAAATATGTTTTACAATTATTGTATCATAGACAACAGAATGCAGTTTTAATTTTTTTAAAGTATCATATCTTATATTTAAAAAATGAAATTTAAACATTGGATGTGATAAATTTGTTTGAACACACGCTACGAATTGTTCATAACGGTCACTTTAGAATTCGGCATGTTGGGGTTAGATATGAAACTGACATTTTTTTCAGAAGAGTCAAATAACGTCACTAAAATGACTCTCTCTTTTTCTAAAGGGCAAAATATAGTCGGAAAATAGTCAAAGCCACCCAGCTCTCTTAATAATTTTTAAACATTTTTTTTCAAAATAAATAAGTGGAAAATGAATAAACTGACAAATAATTCATGCTTAATGACAGGATACATTGGCCAATGCCGTCACCTCAAGGGGATTTAATCTGTCCACAATTTAAAACGTTGTGTTATACTAATTGATTTATCGGTTTTCAGTGAATTTGTTTCGGACATAATCAGATCATATCAAATCAAAATGGTGTTTCAAACAGAAGTACACCATGTTGTGACGTTGTAGAAAGCACATTAAGATAACTGTAATAAAATAATTATTATTTAAGGAACAAAAATCCTAAAACCAGTAAATAAAGATATCTAATTTGATTGAAAAATTAACAGGTTAATTTGTAGTCGTCAACTAGTTGTCATTATTGAGTTAAGACATATAAAGTTATGACAACTTTAAGCTATGTGTATAGATTTTTTTGAAAATAAAAAGAAAGAAATGTAATAAACCAAAAAAATTTACAAACCCCTGAAAACACCCAAACTGGAATCAGGTGCCTAGAGGCAGTTGGCATCCCCTGACTTTTCCTAAGTAATGACCCAGTAGACAGAGTATTCTGTATTCATATCTTGTAAAAAAGCAACAACCTAATAAATGGTATGATAATTTTAAATATCAGTAATTTCTTTTTTCTAACATGATAACATAGCCTATACATTTTCTCTCCAATTTAGATCCACTCATATTGTATGTGGAAACAGCATTTTAGATGAGGTTCTCAGGATTTTTTTTTAATGTTTCACTCACCCATAGTTCATGAATTGGCACCCCAATGAACAATTAAACTTTTTTATGTTCTTATAACAACAACATCAAATGAACATAAAATATTTACCACACTTATATAAAATCAAAACAACACTGATTATGGGTAACTGCTCCAAGACTTGCACATTTTTAATGTTACAAAGAAAGAGGGGGGAAATGGAAAATGTATTAATGTTACATACATACAATTTATTATCAAATACCCAGAGTCTTTGACACATACAATGATGAATGCACATTTTCATGAAAGTAACTTTGGCATTGTCTGGGCGCCACCTGCCGTGTTTCTTTAAAAGACTCAAAGTAACACTGGCATTAGCAGCTGATTTCTTGCACCAATTCTCAGTCCTAAAGATAAAGCAATCAGAATTTTGTGGAACATCAGAAATCTGTAAATACAACTTTAGCATATTTTAGAGACAGGTGACAGTATGTCTTCTAGAAAAGATCACATTACTACCATTCTTATATTTGTCCGTTTTATTTTTGGCAATAAACAGAGATAAATGATCATTATAAAAATCAAAGTAAGATCGTTTTAATTCAGTTAACAAGTTCCGCAAAATGCATACATGCAAGAAAGCTTCGTAACTTAAAAAACACGAAGTAACTACGATGAAGTTGGAATTTAAACTTTACAGCTACTTGAAGATCTATAATGGTCCACAATTCGCTGAACAATGAAATGTGAAAGGCAATGGCTGGGATATGCAGAAATTTGGATTTTGCGACTGACACCAGTTTATCCAGGAATTGAAAGCATAACGATATTTAAGATAAGATCTCTCAGAGTTTGATTAATCACAGTAAACTTAAAACCTCAGGTCTGCTACTTTTTTCTCTGATGTATGAAATGAACTTCATTTTCGAATTTGGAAAATATATGAAAAATTTTAACATAAAAATCCATGTTACCATCATCAACAATTCATTAATAAATGATGACCTTAACACTCTGCATAAAAGACGGACCATGTCATTGAAGAAATATTAAAAACCTGACACTAAATACCCAAATAAATATAAACTAAGACCATGTCTTACATTTGTTTCTATTATAAATTCATGTCTTACTCGTACAAGTACTTAGATCATAATAAAGACACACAAACCCGAACATATATATTTCGAAGGTATTTATATAAGATAAATTAAGAACTGCAATGTAGAGCTGTAAAATATCCCATTTAGAACAACATTTAATTTGATTTATTTATTCATGCATAAAAAATTATATTTAGGGGTCAGGTAGACAAGGGAATAGCCCTGTTATATTTAAGGTATTAAAGTATATTTTATTTTTTCAGGAATGAAGACAACCAGCGGGCGACATGGAGACTGAATGATTTATCAGAACTGAGTGAGGAGGGAAGCCAGGGCAGCATCAGGGCCACATTTGAGTTGAAGTCGGGCCCCTCCCGCTCCTCCCCCTCAGCCATCCAGTTCCTGTGTGAGGGGGCGTGTCTCTCCGGCCTGGAGATGGAGATGGTAGGACCAGGGTACAGGGTGTCCCTACTCAAAAAGAGGTTTAGGGCAGATAAGTGTACCATTTTTCATTCCATGTAAAATTGGAATACATTTAAATGTGGAATATTATTTAGACATTAAATGTGGATACTGTTTAGACATTAAAAGATGGAATGCTATTTAGACCTTACTTAAGAAATACTGTTTAGACATTTAAAGATGAATCACTCTTTAGACATTTCACATGGAAAACCGTTTGAGCATTTCATGTGGAAATTTAAGGACGTTTATTTCCAGAAATACAAATAATATTCACGTAATGGTAGAGAAGGTAATTTTTTGTATTTATGGAAGATTTTCTATAATAAATATACATGTACTTGCTCAGAAATCTAATCTTTAACACACATAAAACAAAAATCATCAAGTAGTACACTGTTTCTAAAGGATTTTATTTTTATGGTAGGTTAATATTTGAAGGATCCTGAGGGACCCGTTTGAGCAGGTTTACGATCTAGCTTTATCAAATTACCTCATTCACAAACTAGTCAATTGACCACAATGCACCTTACTAATGGAGCAGGAATATCCCAGAATTCCAAAGTAAGAAGGCAGAGGATGTACGGGTGATTTATTCTTGAAGTAAGGAAGCAAGAGAATTAAATTTTGTCTATTTACTGTGAAATTGTTAAACTGTCAGACATTTCTGTGATATCCATTTCCTTAAAAAGATGTTAATGGTAATCTAACAAGCAAGCTATATGATAAACGTGATGACTTTGACTTTTCTATCGTCAACTTCCCTTACTTATGCAGCAATATACCTTCACCACCTGTATACGGATTATATATATCTCAGTTGATTCGATACGCAAGAGCATGCTCTGCGTATGAACAATTTCTGAAACGACGTAAATTATTGACAAGCAAGTTGATGAAACAAGAATATCAGCAGTCTCGTTTAAAGTCATCATTTCGTAAGTTCTATGGTCGATACAATGATCTTGTCAACAAGTACAATTTATCACTGAGTCAAATGCTGACGGACGTTTTTCATATTAATCGTTTGTTCATTATTTATACACTGAACTGACGACGGATTTTTTCCGTTATTTCCTGATCATGACAAAAAGTACATGGCGGCTGTGACCGGTCGACAGGGGATTCTCACTCCTCCATAGCACTTGACCCCACCTCTGATGTGTCGGAGGTCTGTGTTTACTCTGCTCCTATTTTGTATTGTTTTATGGAACTTGATATTTAATACTGTTCGTAATCTCCATATCCTTCATGAAATATCTTGAATTTGTCCACTTAAGATCATGATTCAGTAAATAAAAAGTGCCTTCTAGTTTCTCTTATCTAAATATTTAGCTCTAGAACCACAAATATGAGGTTATATATACGAGGGGTGATCAAAAAATTTACGAACTGTCTCTATATCTTCAAAACCACAAGTCAGATTAGGAAAAAAATTGGAACACACATAGCTATACACAAGTTCTATAAATAGCATATGCTGAATAAAGTTTTGCTCTTTGTGACGCCACCATTTGAAAAAAACGTCACTATGTAGGTCACTTTTGACGAAAATGGTTGTCTCAGTCATACTCGTTTAACAAACGACTGTTCAATTTATTCTACATCTTAGAAATCCCTAAGCAGTAGCCTATAATAATTTGTACACAGTTTATTAAGACAAATGACTTCCTATAAATTCAATCAATCATTGGATTGATCGTTATAGTGAAGGAAGGAAGAGGGTTAAAAATGATATTTTGTTATGATGCCCAGTGAAAGCAAGTTTGAAAAGAGATGTGTTTTTAATTAAGCAATTTGCTATCAAAGACCTCCAATTTACATTTTGGAAAATAGTTAAATATTTGAACAATAATATAATTTGTAAATACCTAAAATATCGTTTACTTTAGATTTTAAACATATTAGATATGATAAAAAGGAGGCAACCATTCTCTATCCACCATGAATAAACGTCTCTCCCGAGACAGAAGTTTTAGTTGTAATGGTCGCCTTGCCTATTTTTGGAAAGGATAATCTTATCCACCCATTCTGTTGCCGAGATTTGAACATTTCTGATAAATGAACTGTTCTTGTTATAAAAATTATCTTACATGGAAAGAAATATAAAACTCAGAAAAATCTTTTAGCTTTTGTGACTGAAAGCTACGCAGGGGGTCACGTAACCGCCGATATCACGTGATTTGCGCATGAGCAAAACGGTGGTTAATTTGTACTAAAATCGGAGAGGACTAATTCAAAATATAATCAACACTGAAACCAAATACTGTTTCTTTAATGGGAGTTATTCAATAAGTTCGCGAACTTTTTGATCACCCCTTGTATTGAAAATAGGTATTAAGAGTATTTTGGTCTATTCAAATTGAATTCAATGATTTTCAAAATGCTGTTTTTTCTACAATTTTCATAGAAGAAGGATATGGGAATAACGAACAGTATTCAATCTCAACGTCCATTAAACAATATACAAAATAAGAGCAGAGCAAACACGGACCTCCGAAACATCAAAGGTGGGATCAAGTGCCATGGAGGAGTGAGCATCCCCTGCCGACCGGTCACACCCGCCGTGTGCTCGTTGTCATGATCAGGAAATAACGGAAAAAATCCGTCGTCAGTTCAGTGTATAAATAATGAACAAACGATTAATATGAAAAACGTCTCTCAGCATTTGACTCAATGATAAATTGTACTTGTTGACAAGGTCATTGTATCGACCATAGAACTTACGAAATGATGACTTTAAACGAGACTGCTGATATTCTTGTTTCATCAACTTGCTTGTCAATAATTTACGTCGTTTCAGAAATTGTTCATACGCAGAGCATGCTCTTGCGTATCGAATCAACTGAGATATATATACTCCGTATACAGGTGGTGAAGGTATATTGCTGCATAAGTAAGGGAAGTTGACGATAGAAAAGTCAAAGTCATCACGTTTATCATATAGCTTGCTTGTTAGATTACCATTAACATCTTTTTAAGGAAATGGATATCACAGAAATGTCTGACAGTTTAACAATTTCACAGTAAATAGACAAAATTTAATTCTCTTGCTTCCTTACTTCAAGAATAAATCACCCGTACATCCTCTGCCTTCTTACTTTGGAATTCTGGGATATTCCTGCTCCATTAGTAAGGTGCATTGTGGTCAATTGACTAGTTTGTGAATGAGGTAATTTGATAAAGCTAGATCGTAAACCTGCTCAATCAGGTCCCTCAGGATCCTTCAAATATTAACCTACCATAAAAATAAAATCCTTTAGAAACAGTGTACTACTTGATGATTTTTGTTTTATGTGTGTTAAAGATTAGATTTCTGAGCAAGTACATGTATATTTATTGTAGAAAATCTTCCATAAATACAAAAAATTACCTTCTCTACCATTACGTGAATATTATTTGTATTTCTAAGGAAATAAACGTCCTTAAATTTCCACATGAAATGCTCAAACGGTTTTCCTCAACTTGCTTGTCAATAATTTACCTCGTTTAAGAAATTGTTCATACGTAGAGCATGCTTTTGCATATCGAATCAACTGAGATATATATACTCCGTATGCAGGTGATAAAGGTATATTGCTGCATAAGTTAGGGAAGTTGACGATAGAAAAGTTAAAGTCATCACGTTTATCATATAGCTTGGTTGTTAGATTACCATTAGTGTCTTTTTTCAAGTAAAATGTCAAAGTATGAAGCAGAAGTGTCGGACTCTGTGGTATCTTTTATCTCAAGCTCACCAGGATATATCATGTCGACGTAGGAATGGAAATTATCATTATTAATTGACAATACGTCGAACTTTTTTATCACCCCTTGTATTGAAAATAGGTATTAAGAGTATTTTGGTCTATTTAAATTGAATTCAATGATTTTCAAAATGCTTTATTTTCTACAATTTTATAGAAGCTGTAAGGTACAGGAGGAAGTAACATTAGATTAATTATGACTTCATATAATAGATCTAGCGCAGGCTAAACACATTCACTAAATATGATGTCATACGACATAGGTTCTACGTAGGGATGTCAACGAATATTCGAGTACTCAACTATCGTTCGATCATACCGACTATCAACTAAAATTTCTTTAGTCGGTTATTCGTTAAAAATGTGTTTAATCAAAGTAATTTTGAATTCAAGGCAATGAACTTATATTTGCCCATTTCACTTATTTACAGATCTATATTTTCATATGTAAAATTAAGGGTATGGTATAACTGTTCATAGGAAATTATTTTTACGTCGATGTATCTTCGGCAAACATGTCTATTCAGAAAGAATATTAATTACTAGCAAACAGCTATTACAAAATCGTAAATACATGTAAATCAGGGTCAGTTAATATTAGAGAAATTAAACCGTGTTTTCTTTTTCTGATATTAATTTCATACAATCATTGATAGTTTGCACAAAATTTCATAATTTAAATTTATCCCAAGCTCTAGCACTCTCTTTGTTTTTATAAGAGACGTGCTTAATTTGTTTACCTGTCAAAGATCATTGACGGACACGTAATAATTGGCTTCAATTATGGGGTACATGTACTACCGCTATGTGAAGAAAGAACAAATACGGGCGTTTGATATCTTGCATTGAGATAAAACTTGCAGATAAAATATTAATTTTGAAATTAAAAACATTGGATACATATTGATGTACAGTTTTTATTGCAATACGTATACATGTTTACAATTCAGAAACTCGTTGTACTAGTATAATGGTGATAGCGTACTTAAATATTGTAAACTAGTCTGTAAAAGACAAACAGTGAAACTGGTACGAAAAAATAATTAAAATTAAACGAATATTCGACTACCGTTCGACTAAAGCATCCGACTATTCGACTAAGCTGTCCGAGTAAAATTGACATCCCTAGTTCTACGTTACAAGAAAGGACAGAAAGTACCCTATTTAATTGATGCATCATGATGGTACCTATGAATCAAGTCGATTTCAGTTTGTATTCTGTTTCATTTTGATCATCGTCGAAAAACCAAGGCCCGCATTTATTATCCTTTCCCATTCTGGCCATGGTTGTGTTATGGGTCAGAATAACCCTAAATGCCAGCAAAGATCAATCACACAGTTTAAACTTAACAATAATTTATTTACAGTAATATACAAATCATTAAGTACAAACTTAGCAAAAATCTAAAAATACATACATCAGAGTGTCCGTTGCTGCACACAATGTCCCAGTGAAATTATATCCCAGTAATACCTCAATGATGCTTATACGACAATTCTATCTCTGCATCGAATTGACAGGGTATTTATACAGTAATATAAATCTAGAATATTCTAGAAATTGTAAATACATGATATTACTGGAAAGTTCTGGACATGCACAAAGTTCAAGAATGTTCTAGAAAAATGACCGAACATGTTGACCACTCTGGAATGTTCAAGAAACTTAATGTTACTAATAATATACATGATGAAACAATACACATATCACAACAGTTGAAAAAGACGAGACTACTTCATAGCTCGTTAAATTATTGACCAATTCGAGTAAAGCATAGTCAGAAAATAAATAATCGTAGTTCACGAAACAATTTTTGTTTGAGTAGCTTGTTGTTTTCAAGTTTGATGGAAACAAATATTTTCATTGGCTGACAATACGTCATTATAGAGAGACGTAAATGTCGAAGAATACGACACTTTATTTGATCAAGCAACCACGGGTAGACGGAGCTGTATGTGGACTTGAGACGATGCATTTTGATATGAATACAGAATATTCTCGACCTGTTTTAAAATTATTTATGTGCACTACACATTGCTAAACACATTATGCAGTTACCATTCTAATTTAATATGTAGACTAAATTTATTGAATTTCAGATCACCATTGCAAGTATGGTTAAGATGTACATCAACCTTATGGAGAATTTAAGGCTGGAAGGTTTTCAAAAGTTTTATTAATAATTCGAATGACAGAGATTTGGATTTCTGTGAAATCTCATGTCATTTTGAGGCACTATAGTTTACTATTTAGCTCAAGTGAACAGGTGTTGTAAACATTGTTGTAAACGTTTTACGTTCTCATCTTTCTTTTTTCTCCAGAATCAATTTGCCATTTTTATCAAATATTGGCAAAAAGTATTCTCGAGTAAAAGAAATTCAAGTTTGTTTAAAAGAAAGGCCCCACCATTTTCAAAAGGGGAAATAATAAAGAAATATTGAATATGGGGGGGGGGGGTCATTTAAAATTCATCTTCTCAAGAACAAGGAAACTGAAAATATATTTAAATCCCTTTATCCCATGGGTATCACTCATTGGACATTTTTTTCATATCCTGATCATAATGGATATTGCCGTTGAGTGGTACAGATATTTTGTTTAAACATGGTGTTCGATATGAAACACGCATTCGGAATATTTCGGAGCATACTCTTAGAGAAAAATGCGATCGACCTAAAGGATATTAGTGTTTGTGAGGTGCTGACGATTTGCTTGTCGAGAAGTTTAAATACTACGTACGTCACTTCATGATCGTAAACACACCAAAGAAAGTAACCGAAATAGCTTCTCTCCGATGCTGCTAAAGTCGGTCATCTGCAACATACAGCGTGTACGAGGGTTGTCCCAAAATTCCGTAGACAAGCGTTGTTTTGTAGGAACCCTATGTCATACATCAATGAAACTTCGTATATAGATTAAACCAACACTATCTAATAAATTCATGGACAAATATGGAGTAACTACTCAAATTATTCCAATTTAAAAGACACATTTCATTGTCTGGTGTAGGTAGGCGGCGCAATACCCAAAAGTTGCAATTAAAATTTAATATATTATATTTAAAATCCTACGGAAACTTAATTACTACCCCGTATTTTTTTAATGGAAAAGAAAATTCTTAATACTGTTCTATTAACTACATTTCCCCAAATTTTGGTGTTTATGCTTTGATAAATATGATTTTTATAACGTTTTATATACATAAGGTTGAAATCCGACTTTCTGAAAAATGGCAGCTGCGTTGGCACAGGCGGCGCACTGGACTATGATCAAGTGTTTTGATCCCGAATTCACTCTTACAAAAATGTACCAGTCATAACGGTTTGGTAGACTAGGAAACTTTTTCTCATCCTGAGTATTTAAAATGATTAAAACGGTTTCTCTATGTATATGTAAATAACAGTAGCTAAAATAAAAGACGGGGCTAAGAAATGGGCATGAGTTGCATTGTGCTCCCTTAGAGAAAACAGACGAATAGCCCGTAGAAATGTAGCGTTTTCAGATTATTATTATTTCATACCTGTACATGCATATACTTTGTTTACATATTTTAATGTTTGATCATATCATAGTAATTAAGATATTTCACATTTATAACTATAACCGTTTCGTTTAATTTAAGAATTAGATTCTGGTAATTGAAATATTTTGTCCAAAAATTTGAACTGTTGACATTTGTATTTTTTGACGTTGCAGATTGCTCCGGGTGGTAGAGAACGATATCACTTTAAATGTTATTACTCGAAAAGTTTTCAAGTAAACATCATAAAATTTCCTAATTTATCTGCCAAGAACACGCTTTATCCACCCTGAAAATTTTATTAAGATACATTAATTTCTTTAAACGATATGAGCTCAGTCTACGAAATTTTGGGACAACCCTCGTATTTTGGATTCAAAATTGGATTGTAATTTTATTCTATCGCAAAATATACCTTTTCCATATTTGCGTATGTGCATGATTCATTGATCATTGGATTTATTAATTACGCGTATCAATCCAAGTCATGCATTCTGAGATTGTTACTATTAAGTATACACTATACTGCTGAAAAAAAAGAGCCTTCTCTCTACCCATATATATTTGAGAGAGATGGTAAAGAGGGAAGGGGAGACGTGTGCATTTACGTTCAAATTTTATCGATTGAAGTTCAATCTATTTTTAAGTTCAATAAATTTTGTATTTATAGTATGATTGATACCGAACGACAAAATATAAACCCTTTATCTAAATACACACGCACTTCCTGATTCCGACAGAGAGGGGCCTGGCAAATTTTGGAAATGAATAAGCTGTTCTCGGAAAGAAATAAAAATAAATAATCTGTCCTCGACCAGAAAGAAATAAAATAATCTGTCCTTGGCTAGTACTTCTAAACCCACACCATCCGAAAATAGAATTTCCCTTTTTATCTTTGGCTTGTCAAACCTTTTTCAGACGAGAAAAAAAATTATCCATCCTTTATTTATATGATGAAATGATCATAAATAATCTTAGATGGAAATTTAGCAGTCCCTCTCATGGGCATTTTCTTAGGTGTATATATTATATAGGTTATAACAAGTAAAAATATTTTTTGGAGTACTCTTTAACGTAATGCACAGTATCAAAACACTTCGACAGTATGTACATATCGTGTATGAGCAATTAGAATTGGTTTGATATTTGCTTACTGCTATTTAAAAAAAAAATCGGAATGCCAAATTTATGAAAATACCAGATCATATTTTTAACATCAATGATATTAGAGTGAAATACATGTATGTAATTACTGAAATGTTTCAGAGAGAGAGAGAGAGAGAGAGAGAGAGAGAGAGAGAGAGAGAGAGAGAGAGAGAGAGAGAGAGAGAGTATCATACATTTGTGCATTTTGCATTTTGTTCTAAGGAAAATTATGTACAAATTCTTTTTTAAGTATTTGAACATAATTTTTATTATGGATACTTAAAGTATATATCACATTGGTATGATAAGGTTGTTTGGGGTATACATGTTAAGATAAATCTATATATACTCAGTTCCTTTTTAAAAGTCTTTCATTTCCCGATAACAACAAGAATCACACGGCGGGAGTGACAGGTCAGCAGGGGATGCTCACTCCTCCATGGCACCTGATCCTTATCCTTATATTTTGGAAGTCCATGTTTGCTCGATCTGCTCCTGTTTTGTATTGTTTGTTGTTATCGGTTACTTTCTTTGATGTGATAACAATGTGACGTAGTTTTTACACTTCTTGACAAGCAAAGCGTTAGCACGTCACAAAACAGTAAAATGTTTTAGGTATATTGCATTTTGCTCTAAATAAACTGTTAACTCAGCACTCAATAAAATGCCAAGATATTGAATGCTTAAATTTATCAAATTTATATAGACTTCAAGTAGTTTTTCCATTGTGGACTATATATTAGCTTTTTGATGATAAGGTAAGACTGAAAAAAGAAAATATGAAATCAGAAGAAATATGCAATTGATAAACTCCAGAAGGAGAACTCCTACAAATATCTGAATTTTATGTTAATATGGGATTCCATTGAGAAATTCCCTGTTGCTGTGTGTAGTTGGTTAATTGGTTTTTGTCTGAGAGATTGCTGGTATGAGTATAGAGCAGCCTGGAGGTTCCCTGTCACCTGTTGACAGATCCCCAAAATTTGCCATGATATGTCTCTGAATGGTAAATATATAATCTGTCCCTGATCATAGTGAACTAGGGTCTGTAGATCATCTAGAGCACTTTGTACTCTCATTGTGTCAACATGTATGTAGCACAAAATCTCTAGCATGTATAATAGTACAAATGGTGGTATACATAATGATAACCAGCCAGCCGACTGTTGTTCTAGTAACAATTCACTGATGTAATGGATTGAATTGTAAAGTATGATATCCCATGCTACAGCCTGTCGCATCTTTGTAGACCAGGACTGTCCCCCTACAGCCTCACTATACCTCTCTGTATCTACTTTACCCGTGTACATCACGTACGGCTGTGCTAACTTGACCTTGATAATTTCTATAGTAGATAAAGCTTCATTGTATCTATGTGTCTTGTAATAATACATGGCTATGTACAGTATGTCCGATAACCAACCAAACTTGGCTATTAATTTCAGCATATGACAGGAGATCTTGTCAGCTCTATAACTCTGTTTTTATACGTGTAAGTCTCTATGTGTAATATAAAAGTAGTTTGCTTAAGGAAAGAAGCTGTAAGACTCTGTAGAACAAGGACTTGATACTTTTTCAGGAGGGGTAAACTTATCATTTGTTATATTCTACGTAAATATCTTGCAAAACTTTCCAAGTCGAAATTGCACGGTGTGTATTGCGGGAATATTTCTCCAAATAAGTATTTATCAAAATCAGTTTCAGAAATCAGAGTCTTTTCCTCTGTACAGACGAAGAGTCTTGGGTTATGGAGGACATTTATAATACAAGATCTAATGGAGGGACTGTGTAGCAGGATTGCTAAACCTTTTTCATACAAACCATACAGTCTAATATATAATTGATGTTGTGCTTCACCATGAATTTTACCTAGAAACATGTTGTTATCTGGAATGAAAAAGTTAGGACAGACCCCCTCATACACCCATTTAAGGATGAGTTTAAAACAGACCCAGAAACACCTAAGGAGATTTTGTGGACACCAGTGAAGTATTGTATTTTGTTGAATCACCCAGAAGACTGCTGTCTTCATGTGATAGGAACACAGTAATTTGTCAGCATCACCTGCTCCATTGTTAATTATTTCTGCTAGGAACAATTTAAGCAAGCCATAAGTTAAGAATTGACAATGATTCATTGCATTCACTAGTTTGTGTTCTCCTTTGGAGAAAGAAATTCTCCATTCATGGTCTTCATGTCTTCCAAGCTTATGTCCTATTGCTACAAAGTGACATCCTTTTTTCACTATATCATCAACAACACGAGGCTGTGGCCATGAGTGACATCTGTTTATCCATGAGAGGCGGATGGAGGCCAAAAGTCACAACGAAAACAGTGGGCACTATCATATTCTAATGTTTCATATTTTGCACTGGCACAGGGTCCATGTTGAGTTGAATTTGATATAGAACACATTATCTGTCTGTACTTTGAACTAGATACATAAAGTCTATTATACATTTTAATACAAGCTCTTTGGACGTCTCTGTTCGTGCATGGTGACACTAAATATAACAAAGTAAATCCTGGTGGACTATCAGAACAGTCACAGAGGATCGGTGTTTGTCTGTGTCTGTTGTAATACTGAGACTGAGATAATTCCCAGATCACATATTGATTATTTGGCCAGAACATAAAGTCTATATCTGATTCTTTCAGTCTGAATCCTTCTCTGTGACTTCCACTCACCATCATACTGAACCCATCATTTGTCACTTGATTTCTTATCTTATCCTTGATGTCCCACACATCTCTCCTCATAGCCACCTGTTTTGAGGTCCCCAGTTTACGACATAGTCCCACAAACACTGATTCTGATATGTGTTGTATGGCTGTCTCACTGACAATGATTTATAGGAAATAAAAATAATCATGTATAATAAATGTTTCATTTTTGACAATCAATAATAGATTCATCATCATTGATAATTTTATTTACATATGTTTTATTTTTTTAAAATCTAGATTGTGTAAAAATTTCCTATTTTGATAAAAAGGTTTGTTTTCATTCATGAATCATAAAATAAATACTTTTCTCAACTATATCATTCACTTTTCAGAAAATAAAATGAATTAAAGCATCTATTTGGTTTATTATTTCATCAGAAGTTTTGAATTACAATGATGTAAAACGTTAAAATTAATTTTTCTGCCAACAAATGCACCGATTCAGATGATTTAGACATTTTTAGAGTTATACATCCCTTTCATCAAAACTTACATTTGTGAGCTTCTAATGGAGTCCATTTTGATAGAAAAGATTCTGATTGCTTTAAATCATGTAAACAGAATAGAACAATTCCAATATATCTATTTCATTTGATAGTACTGATACTTCCTACGTCATTTAAGTAGGATCTCACACTTAGGAAGTATGATTTTTGTTGCATGCATTTGCTTCTAATAAAAGACTCAATATCCAGCAGATTATGGCTCCAAAGTAGTTCACTTTATTTTTAATTTGGAAATGTTTAGAATATTTAGAATATTTAATCCATTTTGAAAAAACCCCATATTTCTATATTTTCAAAGGCCTTATTCTGTAAATTTCTATTTTAAGTTTAATGCTATGAAATATTAAAATGAAAACCAACAAAATAATTTAAAACCATCCAGCTCTTCTCAAGAAAATGCTACTTTGGTTTTTCTTTTCTCTAATTTTCCAGATTTAAATAGAAATTACAAATTATTACAAAAATTTATCTGAATCTAAATAAGAAGACAAAGGAAACACTAAAGAAGCATTTTTCTGAGAAGATCTGGATGGATTCTCAAATATCTGAATATAACAGGTCGGATAGAATACTCGAAATCGGGTATTATCCGTGAAATCGCGTATAATACTCGATATTAGGGTATCGCTGAATCCGCGAAATCGGGTATTCCGTATTTCTATAAAAACTAAAGTATAAAGCAACGGCGCATTATGCCAGTTACTGTTACTTGTACATCAGTATCTTGTGGATTTATTTTTATCAAACCTAATTCATACGGTTGTCAAATAAGTTTAAAATCACACGACAAACACTGCTGGGATAACAAAGAGGACACAATGGCGTTATCATTTTTCAATATAATTTCTAAAAACAAATAACTACACTTCGTTTGTCTTTATTTCCCATTAAAGTATTCCATATACTTAATTTTCTAATTTGTGCACTATTCACAAAACGTGAAATTTTAAAGAAATTAAACGACTAACGCCGTGTTATGTATTTTTACTGAAAAATGTATGGCGTCCCTTTCTCGTGAAATATAAATTACTCCTAACAGTTAGATAGTACAGTGTAAGCGAGTCATAATTGTATATCTCTGCAATAATAGAATACCAACGTTATTATAAAGAAGAAAATAAAATAAGATGAAATAAATACCCACGGGAAAACAGTTTGAAAATAGCTAATTGAAGCTGAGAATCTTTTTTTTATGTCAATTTAGTATGAAATTTTTATTTCAAAGACACCGTAAATTTTTTGGTTGCATTTTAATCGATACAAAATATACTATTTTACCTTTTTGTATGCATTTGTGTGAAAATTGAAAGCGAGAAGTCATATGAACAGGATTTTCGTGTTTTTTTTTTGGGGGGGGGGTTATAAATAAAAGTCAAATGTGTACATATTTTCATGAAGTTAAAATACATTGAATTTCTCAATATAGATCGAGGTACAGTCATATTGAAATATGAATTACATAGTCAAGTTTTCACATTTCATATAGTTTTTATGTTTATGAACATGTTAATGAAGAATCTGAAATAATGGAGTGTTCAATTGCCTTGGAAACTCTTGTCTTACTTTTTGGGACTATAATTCCTCATCGGACATTAAAATTTCATAAAAATCGTAGCCACTTCCTTTCTTTATCTTAGGCGTCTGAACCGGGGGGGGGGGGGCTAGGGGGCTTAGCCCCCTTTTTTCCCCCAATATATACTTAGTATAAACATTGAACCTCGTTACATAGGTTAAGCCCCCCCCCCCACTTTCCACATACACCTCGCAGTATAGGCTAAAAATGGGTAAAGTTTTGGTGTTTGGAGAAAAATTTAGGTACTAATGTTCGAACCTAACCCCCCTCCCTTCCCTGCGATTAAAAATATATGACCGAGTTTAACCGACCGTAACATTCAAAGAGAGGTCTCTTAGACACATGTAGAACACAGTCGAGGTTGTTTTGTTAGAGGTGGTCAAGAAGCCTTTAGCACACACCCCCCTTTTTGAAGTCGCCAAGAAATGGTATTGATGACTTACCGAAATTAAACGATCAACAGTTATGTTCTCTCATAAACTGTATTCCTGAAAATATCACTGTCTCTGCTAAAATTTTGAAAGACATATTCTGCAAATATGTTTGAATGGTAAATAAAAAAGAAAAGAATTTCAAAAAAAGAGGAAGAGGGTTCTTTTAGCCGAAATTTTAGACATTTTTTATCATTACATTATTTATACATTCAGAAATAAATTTGATTTTATGCACAAGATGAATGTGAAAGTACTTAATGACGCATAATTAGATACGATAGACAATCCCTTTTTATACATGGCATCATATCTGGTGTGTGCAATGTGTTTCCGTATAATTTGATTTATTTACAAATTGTTCATGTTTGTCGTGTTGATGTGGAATTATTATAAATTCCCGAATTCTGATACTTTACAATTCTGTTGTGTTGGGAATGAACATTAGGAAGATGCATATACTTTCAACATAAGGTAAAATATAAAGCAAACGAACGCCTTTTTGTGTGCAGATCATGAATTGTACTGAGCTCCACGGGTATTTGTTGTCCCGAGCGCATTGATCTTGACGCCCAAATTCTTACTTGGCTAGTGATACCATTAAAAAACATGTGTATCTAGATGAAAGTTAACTCGGCAACATGCGCCATCCCATTGTTTAAGTTTTATTAGGTGATTACACCTCCTATACCCGATTTCGCGGATTCAACGATACCCTAATATCGAGTATTATACGCGATTTCACGGATAATACCCGATTTCGAGTATTCTCTCCGACCTGTATAAAAATAATATCACAGGGTTAGAATGATAAAAAAAAAACTAGAGCCGAGCTCGTTGCAAAGCAACGAATAGGTCTTCCTTTGGAGCTACGGACTAGAGGACGTAACCTTGAGTCGAGGTCAAAAGCCACATACTAAAGATATACAAGTAAAAAACCTTGAAAGAGAATCAACTTACAATGTTTCGCTAGGAAAAAGACTAGTACGTGTGACCTTGATCTTTCTAAATGACCTTGTGCTAAGCAATAACTAACTCTCGTTAGAGCTAAAATTGAGATAAAAAGAGTTAGGTCAAGGTCAAAAGAAAGGCCAAGCTCAAAAATGGTGATGCCATTAAATAGCTCTCATTAGTATGCATCAACATGTGAAGTTTGATAACACCATTTTGAATGGTATGTTTGAAACTGATCTAAACACTAATTTAAGAAAAGTGAGGTATATACATGTACATGTATATAATGTCAAGTTTAAAAAAATGTTAATACAATTGCATAACTCTAATTAATTTCTATTAGTATATAAAGATTGATAAAAATATCTTGGATAGTTTGTTTGAAACTGAGCTTTGAACTGAGCTACAGGCAAAGTGTGACAGAAGGAGAGATGGAAGGACAGAAAGTAGGAAGGATGGAAGACGTCCGACAAACACCAAATGCCTTGGCCATATTCATGGCAGGGCATAACATGTCATGTATGATTATTGGTTTACATAAAAATAGGTCGTAACTTTCAGTCTCGGAATTCAACCCCTAAACTACATGTATATATGCATGTACAAAAACAAATCAACCGACTGACATTCTCTGCTTAGAAGGAAGACATTGTATTCATTTTAAGGGATGGGGTACTTTTAGTGATGAGAGGAATTTAACAACCAGTCGGTCCATGAAACATTATTTTGGAATGTCTGTATACAGTTGCGTGGCTTTTCTTAGAATGAAATTAGTATTTTTTTTAAATATATAAATAATTCTTTTATTGACGCCGTGATATATTTGATAGGCTGTATAATAGCTGTTCGGATATAGTGCCGTTTGAAGGTCCAACACCTTTCTTTTAATATAACCAAAGGTTCTAGTGATCTTTTTTCCGTATAGTCGAAATGCATAGTGTGGGAGAAAGAAAAAAAACTTATGGGGTCGTTCAAAAACAAATTAATGAGTTGTGTTTTTCATCTACACAGACACTTTTTTCTTCTGGTTTTCCTTTTTTGTGAATTGCCGTTTATTTTGTTTACAAGCTTGTGTTCATACCTCTGTTCATACGCGCTACCAATGTGAGAGGAGAAAACAAGACAAGCAACAATGACTGACCAGATGGACGTTTATATACATTGTAATCATTATACAACCAAATATCAGAGCGAATCGATAATTTAAGTACCTAGTTAAATACATAGGAATTCAATAATTAAGGAAAGAATTCAATTTATATTTTATGATAAATAGGCAATAACGAATTTTCTAATTTTGTAAAATCGTATTCTGAAAGCTTTGGATGTATATGTTTAGCCGCTCTTCTATGTAAAAGTGCATACAAATAAGACATGTAATTATTATCGGCTGCGGTAGCGGCCAATTTTTATGTGATTGTGTTAGAGAGTGCACATGGGGAAATGAGACGTTTTTTTTAATTACTTCAATAAAATAATTCGTAAATTATAACAAGTAAAAATCATGCATAAAATATTTTAAAAACTTGCTTAATCTTAATATTAAATGTTGAAATATATTTCAATTTCATTGTCATTAATATCTCATGATCATCGATAATTTATGGTCATATAAAAAGAGTTTACATCAGATACTCTCCAGTCTGAGAGTGTGTAAGATTTGAAAAGAAATCTCTTGATTTTCCGGATAATGATGATGTGGTTAAAGTGCATGGTGAATGAAAAAATAAGGAGTTTTTCAACTTCTAGTAACCTAAAAATTGTTTTGAATTTGCTCTACATCTACAAATGACACAAAGATCATAAAGATATTTTTTTTTTTATTTTGCACTGCGGTTTTCAGCATAGCCTGCTCTGCAGAAACCATGAGCATTATCACGTAACAAGATCCAGGGTATCGAGGCTCGGACAGGGCTACACCTTCATTTTGATGACAATAAATTTTTCTTATACATCAATGAACATGATTTTTTTTTAACATCGATAATACTATTTATGAGCAAATGCGGTAAAATTATTTTTTATTTTCCTTTGAAAACAGCCTGAATAGAATTGAAAAACTATTTCAGCTTTGAATATCTTGACGTGCTTTCATGCATGTGAAAGAATTTTTTTGCTTTGCAGCCAATTTGATGCTTTGCATCTATTAAATTCGTACTGACATTGTACATGTACAGGCATGTAAAATATTCTGTTTATTGGACGAAATAGTATACCATTCTGTACAATATCATTTTAAGTTTAGTAGCAAATAACTACAAACTCAAAAGTGCTTAATTTCATGTTGGATTTCCCCCTGTGAATTAGAAACGTTAACTCCACTTACAATTATCATGCATGTAGTTTAAGATTCATAAAACAATTACCACTTCGATAAATACAGGGAAAAATGGTGTAAGTTTACCTAGCTCATGTTTTTTTCGGCTATCAACAGGCATAACACTTGAAATGAATAAATGCACAAGCAATTACGATTGATTAAAACAAGCTGAAATAGAGTGAAATTGAATGATATGAAAGGAGTCGACAAGATCATGATGATTTCAAACCCAAATTTCCATTTGTGACTATCGTAGTACACAACGGATTTTCAAATCGAAATACCCGCTGCTATCTGCGGACACGTGCTTGTAAATGAGGACTGGGCTACAAAATTTTAGACACAAAGCGACAAATCTGGATGTAAACTGTTTATTACAAATACGTGAATAATAGTATATTTAAAGTATTTTTTAACGTTCAATGTTTATTGATATTCAAAAAAAAATAATGGAGAAACAATAGAGTGATGGTAAAAATAAAAGGTACATAATGGTACATTACGTATCACAAGACTTCCATCACTAATTATAATTATTTGCCGAAGCCCCTTTTCAATTACAATTTAAATAAAATACATTAAAACGGAATAGAGAAATAATTTTTGCGTGAACAGGCCAAAGAAAGCGATCACAATATTCAAAATGTTTTATGCACCAGTGTTTCGAATTACGATTAAATGAAAGATCGGTGAAGTATTCTTATTGATTCGATAAATTAAAACATGATATTCTATAAATTGATAGGTCTTTGTACACAATGGATTTTGAACACGATCACAGACACTTGCATTGTTTACGACAGGTGGCTGGTACACTAGTGACCTCGATCGACAGCGTGGGATTCGGGTGTTGGATTACATAACTGTTACAAACATCTAGGCGATCTTGGAGATGTCCAAATGTATACAACTAATGATCGTGAATTATTCGATACATAAAGTTAAAATAACTTATAATTGTTATAATAATCAATGTAGAAAGATGGATTTAATATATTCCGTTTATAAATTGAAGACGTGTTCACTATTTAACTAATTAATAATAAATAAAAAAGAAAGACTAATCGTTATAAATAATTTAATAGTGAACCGTAAAGCACGTATAAAGCCCTATTTAGAAGAAAATTAACATTAAATACCATAGGGTTTATCACTGATAGGAAGTTTGTGTAAATTATACACATGAAGAGGTCTGATTTCCTTTCCGAATGAAAAACGCTACCTGTTTACCTGGCCTGCTTTCAACTACGTATTACGCAGTACCCCCGGTATAATCGAACACAAAACATTTTCATCAGATTAAAAACGTGTCAAAGAACAATTTTGTTCGTATAATCCATATCGAAATATTTACCGTTTTTGAATCACAAAGCAAAAACTCTCAAGCTCCCTAAATCCCTACTCATAGGGGCCCGCCCCTTTTGAATAATATGATATGAAAGCCCTTGCAATTATGCACAACTTTTGTTCAACATGTCTTAACAAAATATTTTTAGTTTTCAAGATAAAAAAGAAACGTGTATATTTTCGCTCTTTTAGGCGTTCTATTTTTTGACCCCTGTATAGCGCCATTTTGAATACAGAAATCGAAAAACAAAAACTGATGTGCACAACTTCAATCCTTCTGTTATCTAAACCCAGTAAAATTTCTGCTCCAGCTCTAGTGGTCTCTGAGCCTTTATCTGGAAATGAAAGCCTATAATTTTTCGTTTAAAGGGAAATAACTCAATACCGGAAGTGACTTTTTGAAATTATCGACAGCACTCTGATAGAGTTTATTACCGTCTATAATGTCTGAAAATTTGAGCAAAATCCATTGAGAATTGAGTGAGATATGAGGCCTCAAAGTTGGCGTCTAGGAAGAAAACAAAAAAAGAATAACTAGATGAGATCTCGTTGCGAGCAACGAGTAGGTCTTCCGTCGAATTTTTCGATAAGATGAGATGTGAGTATGACTGAGATATTCTTTAAAAGAGAATGACATTAAGTTTTCCTTCATTAATTCTAAAGTTTCTGTTTTTTATCACGATATTCTGAACATCTTTTGTTCAATTTGGCTTATAAAAGTACTCCCTCTTTTCGAGATATAAAGCATAAAAAAATATAATTTTGGCCCCTTGCAACCACTTATTACGTCATATATGATCAAAATTTAATAATATGTTGTTGCAAATCGTTGAGATAAATAATTTTGCTTTAGTACGAGGGCCGTTCAAAAATTACGCGGACTGTGCTATTATTTGCTTTTATAGACGTCATATAGTTATGAAAATTCACAGAAATGTGTATTTTAAAGATTTCAATAAATTTTAGGCAAAATTTCTGCATTTAAGAAAAATTCTACTAAAATTATCGCTATGTTGATATCGCTGATGAAGACGTACGGAGCAAGACAAAAAATTTGAAGCAAAAGCATGCGGAATCCAAAATTTAACTCATTTATTTTCTATAATTCGCAATATTTTTCGACAATTTTCTCAAATGTATCTTTAAACTGTTCTATTATTATGTATTTAGATTTCTGACATGATATTCGAAGTACTAATAGAAATACAGTGATTTTTCCCTGATGTGATCCCCGAGCAAACGACTGTAAAAATGACGTCTCCTGAATTGACGGCGCACCACACTTTGTTAAATTATGTGTAATGCTCGAGATATCGCCAAAATAGATCCAAAATATGCATAATAAAATATGTAGTAAACCAGGGTATTTGTGACATTCGTCCACAAATAGCTTATTGAACTTTTAGACCGTTAGACCTCTGTAAAAAGGCTATATGGGAGGACGGGAAGAAGATTATCGGCGGAAACTTTATCCGGACTGTAAAAAAACGTGATTTAGAGTGCCCAATGTCACGCTATATCTCATAATTACCTGCAGTTTTTGGTTTTAAAACAAAAAAAAAAGAATTCTTTACTTGTTAAATAGATTTTAAGCGTGACAAGAAATGGTGTTTGGATGTTGAGTAGATAAGGTAACTCAAACTGTTCAGGAACTCTTGGGAAAATGTTGAGAAAATGAAAGCTCAATCACATATTTTTGTATAATGCCCGTGACGTCGAAGATTTCGCTGCTCCGTGACTTAATGATATATCCTGAAAAATCGCTCAAAATTGATACCAATTTACAACATTTTGACATGAAATTTTGAAGACCATATAAGTAAAGATTCTTTTATATTATGCATGACATTTTGCCCGATTATGTCGTCAAATATTTTTTTCTGTGCAACAAGTCCGCGTAATTTTTGAACGGCCCTCGTATTGTATTACAAAATATTGATCATTAGAGAGTTATAGATAAAAGACTGTTGGCCCCTCTGAGCCCCTAATTGAAGGTGTCAGCCCCTTTTTCTTGATATCAAATGAAAGGTCTTTTGATTTTGAAGATTTTTTGTGCAACACTTATTCAGAGATTTCTATTCAATTGGAGATATGCTAAATGAAATTCCTTAATGGAGCCGTTTTATAAAAATTCAAAGTATGCATATTGTTTAAAACATTATTCTGACCATCTTTTATTCAATACTGCTTATCAAAATATTTTTCCCTTTTCGAGATATAAAGCGTCAAAGATTTGACATTCTGGCCCCTTGTGACCCCTAATTACGTAACATATGTTCAAAATTGTTTCATATGTTTTTGCAAATCGTCAAGATAAATACTTTTGCTTCAGTAATGTATAACAAAATATTGATCAATAGAGAGTTATAGATAAAAGACTTTTGGCCCCTCTGAGCCCCTAATTTGAGGGGTCAGCCCCTTTTTCTTGATATCAAATGAAAGGTCTTGTGATTTTAAAGATTTTTTGTTCAACACTTATTCAGAGATTTCTATTCGTTGTGGAGATATGATAAATGGAAATATTTAGGGGTCACTCCTACAAGTCCTTAACAGGGCCGTTTTACAAAAATTCAAAGTATGCATATTGTTTAAAACGTTATTCTGACCATCTTTTGTTCAATACTGCTTATCAAAATATTCCCCCTTTTCGAGATATAAAGCGTCAAAGATTTGACATTCTGGCCCCTTGTGACCCCTAATTACGTAACATATGATCAAAATTGTATCGTATATTGTTGCAAATCGTTAAGATAAATACTTTTGCTTCAGTAATGTATAACAAGATATTGATCATAAGAGAGTTATAGATAAAAGACTTTTGGCCCCTCTGAGTCCTTAATTTGAGGGGTCAGCCCCTTTTTCTTGATATCAAATGAAAGTTCTTGTGATTTTGAAGATTTTTTGTTCAAAACTTATTCAGAGATTTCTATTCAATTGGAGATATGCTAAATGGAAATATTTAAGGGCCACTCCTACAAGTCCTTAATGGGGCCGTTTTACAAAAATTCAAAGTATGTGTATTGTTTAGAATATTATTCTGACCATCTTTTGTTCAATATTGCTTATCAAAATATTCCTCCTTTTCGAGATATAAAGCGTCAAAGATTTGACATTCTGGCCCCCTTTTGACCCCTAATTACGCAAGATATGATCAAAATTTTAAAATATATAATTGCAAATCGTCTTAAATTGAAAAATAACGAAAAATCAGGCAGAAAAAATGATAAAATTTTTTGGACACATGGGGGATCGAACCCGGGTCGCCCGCGTGAGAATCCAACACGCTAACCATTTAGCCATTGAGATAGCCGCTTCGAACTTTCAAATGCTAATATCTCGAGATTGGCTTTTTTGATTTTCAAACAAATTACATATTTGTCTTCTGCAAAAGGGTCTTTATCGATTTAAAAAACAAAAATATTAAAAAACAAAAATTGAAAAATTGCGTTTTTTAAATTCGTTTCCGGTAGCGACCGGAAGTATTGATGACACACGGAAAGGTAATTCTGCAAAGCTATAAGTCATGAACTATCATCTCAAATAAGTCTCAAGTTCATATCTTAAGCAGTTTTCGCTACTTAGTTCAGACAAAATTGCACTTTGAAATCAGGAAATTGTCGATATTTCACGACCGGAAGTGACGTCATCAACAAAAAAAAAATTCCAATAAGGTTCAGATCAGTACCTATAAGATGTGAAAGTTTTATGAGAATCGGCCCAGTAGTTTACGAGAAATCGCGTGCACAAAATTGGTAAGAATAATAATAATAGGGAAAAAGAAACCGAAGAATAACAAGAAGGTCTTCCGTTGGAGACGGAAGACCTTAATAAGAATAATCTAAATCTTCAGAATCAGTAGAAGGTCTTCCGTTGAAAACGGAAGACCTTAAAAATAGTATGGAATTAAAAATTGACACAAAATTTAAGCATCACAACAATTCAGATGTGAAGATCCACATAAAGAGCGGGATCAAATACCTTTATTTGGTTTTTTAATATACTGTAGACGTAATTTTATCCGTGTGGGATTAATTTACGCTATGAATAATAATTACCGCGGAAATTTATAACTGTGTTCTTAAAGTGTATTAAGAAATGAAATTGCACTAAATAAATGAGAATATTATTAAGGTAATACATTATTAGATACGTAAGGCCTACATGTTAAATACCGGTATACCTTCTATGTATATCTATACTTGATATATTTCACACCGTAAATCATTCAAGAATTTTTAAGAATTCACAAAAAAATTATTTTATTCTTTGAAGAATAGTTTTTCTTGCATAGATATTGCCTCCAACTTGATCTTCTCCCCCTAGTTAGAGATTACGGAATTGCCCTCGAGCGAATATGTGTCAATCATCCAATTATAAGATAAGATAATTTTATTTTCCATTTTTGGGCCCAGAAGGCATAAAGGATTTTTTAACAATGACAAGATAAAAAGTTCTGAAAGAAAGGTTAGTTAACATACACAAACATAAACACACACACATGTATATATCTGATATAGTATATATACAAGTAACTGTACATGTAGATGCAGCTGTTGGGGTTATCCAATTATAGAACCGCAAAGACCATGTTTTTTTTTTACTACAGTTTATCAGATCCCTTTGTGTTTTTACTGGTGTAATTAATTGAATTGTGATTGGTCTTTTAATCCGAAAATTAGCTCCAAATCAAGTTTAAAATATTTATTTGCTTTAAATATTTAATTTTTAAAAACTAACGACGCGCATATTACGAAAAATCAAGGCATCGAAATCATCATCTTGATGTAGATTTAGCCTCTGCAATATCACATTTTCACGTGACAACACAAGTGAAATTCCAAAGCCAGTTGAAGAACCGGCCTTCCCTGTAGTTAGGACCTTTTAAAATAAGCGATCTAAGGTCTTCATTATTAACTTTATTTTCGTCACCTGTAATAACGTGTCCAGCAGGACTGTAGTTATAGGGCGAAGAAGAACATGAACAGGATGAAAGATTATGTTTCAGGTACTCGGTATCCAGGTCATGTAAAGTTTTTTTGCAATGAAAAAGTTTTAAAGCAATGGTCAATGTATATTTGTAGGCAATACAAGGTGTAGTCGTTTACTTGAAATATGGTGGAACACAAGACTCGACCCCGTTGTGATTAAGAATATTACTTATATTACCCGCGTCAATTCCTTTATTGGCATATTAAAATTTAAGGAAAAGACGGATTATTTTAGCTGCATTTTCTTCCGTAAAAAACTGCAATATCCATAATCACAGATCCGAGCCTATATTCTGGAGTCGAGTAATAAAAAAATGGGGTTTCCTTGACCTTTTCAAGACGAACATTTAAAAGTTTAAAAGGGACAGAGTAAAGTTTTGTGCGAATATGATGTAAACCTAACTGTTGATTTACATAAGGCGATAATAAATCAAAAGAGACATCGTTTATTGAAGCTTAATTGTAAGACCGATTCCTATGAATACGCTTACGTCTCTGTGTATGGTTAAAAAGTCACATCACATTTACATTGTTACACTATGGACTGAAAAGACTTCCAACATTATTGATTTTAAGATTTTAGAATTCCACTCACTTGATTCAAATAATCGAAAAAAAAATTAGTTCACAAAATGCAAAATATTTGCCTAAATAAACAAAATATATGTAATTACTTGGTCACACACTCCCCGGCCAAAAACAAAAACAAAACAAAAAACTGGGCTGTCTTTTAAAAAATAATTCAAAATCATAACATAACCATTTCAAAGGTCAAGTTTCTTATTTGTAGGAAAATGGAAATTTTTGTGTTGATACGTCAGCATTTGGAAGACAAGTAACAGCTAGAGGATTGGAAATGACCTACTTCCGTAAATATCTGGGTCGAAGGGCTGTAGATGAATTTTTACGTTTTAAAATTTTGCGAATTGTTAATGGCACTAAAATTAAAAAGTGTATTTATGTTCATAGCAGTTATGCATCTACAAACAAAATTATTAAAATACAGTTTTAAATAATTCTAACGCCGTGCTAGGGATTTATTTCTAAAAGAATTAATCTAAAAAAATGACATGCTGTATTTCAAACTACCGGAAGATATCGAATGTATGGAGAAGGCATATTATCACGGGTAATTAGCTTGAAGTATAAACCACAGGTGCTAGGGGACGGGATCCCCCGTGTTCAGTAAAATTGATATTCTTTTTTTTAGTATCAGATAGTATGTATTTCTATAAAAGCTAGTTTTAGCTTAAATTTTTCAGTTGTTATACTTTCTGAATATTTTCTAAAAAATGTTTTAGTTTTTTTTTCAAAAAGTCCAAGAATCTCGAAGAGAAACGTTCCCGCCCCAAGCACTTCTGTTATAAACACACAGGTTTCTTTTCTTAAAATGTCTACTGCATCGGATTAAAAAAAGAGATCAGCTGTCTGCAGAGTTTTAGTCTACATTTTTTGTTATTGATTCAGTTTTAGGAAACATATTTTTGCGAATGCAGTTTACGCGCAAATTTGCTAAAAGATTTTCTGCACTAGCAATTTCCAGATTTATGGCAATTTCTAACAACAACCAATGTGAATTGAAAGTCCAGAACTTTTAAAATGTATCTGAACTTTCTTATCTAGAATCTTTGGAGAAATATCTCGATAATTTTTATTCGTTTATTCAGATATGGTGTTTTTTTGGTTTAAATAAATTTTCCTTTGATAGATTTCATGAACGATATAAAAGGTAACACTGTTTATCAAAATGAAAGTAGAGGGAAATTTCCTGTACTAATTATAACATAATTATAATACAAGAAACCTTTAATTTCTCTACACATAAAATGGACTCAAGCATAATTTCAGAATTGTAAGTACTAAAACTGGAATATCTTAAGTTACACTAAAAGTTTTTCTGTCTTATCTTCTTTGACAGGTCTCAACTTGATTCATAGATGGTATAAAAGAATTAGAAAACTATATTTGAAACAATAATGTTTAGTTCACCGTTAAGAACACATTGGAATCAAAAGAGTAACTTAATTAATAGCATTCTTTTTTTAAAATGAATAATGATATCAATAATCCATTTTCTAAAGAGGCATTCTTCATTCCATTCCACCTTTCTTGATTTGGTTCAATCATCAGTAGCAGGACAGCGATAAAGGAACTTAAACATGCATAAATTATCTGAAGCATAACATTTTCTTGAACTATATACGTATATATACGTATACTATTAACACTATCAACACTATTAAACTAAAAAGACACCGTTATTAATTCTACATGGTATGAAAAATTGATAAATTAGTTGAAAAAATATGATACATAAAAGAAAAAAAAGAACTTATAAACACAATAGAGAACTTTCTCTGTTTAGAAATTTTCAAGTGAAACAGACATAATTCAATTTTCGAAAAGTGACATTTGTATAACAACTTTATAAATAAGAATATTCCCCTTAAATCATTTTCAATAGGACAGCTATACAACACATATCAGAATCAGTGTTTGTGGGACTGTGTCGTAAAGTGGGGACGTCACAACTGGTGGCCATGAGGAGAGATGTGATAGACATTAGGGATTTGGTGGACAATAGAGTGAGAACGAGTGATGAGAACAGTAGGATAGTGAGTGGAAGTCAGAGAGAAGGATTCAGACTTAAAGAATCAGATGTAGACTATATGTTCTGGCCAAATAATGCCCGTGTGATCTGGGAATTATCTCAGTATTACAACACACACAGAAAAACATTGATCCTCTGTGACTGTTCTGATAGTCCACCAGGATTTACTTTGTTATATTTATTGTCACCAAGCAGGTATAGAGACATTCGGAATTCTTGTGTTAGAATGTATAACAGAGATTATATATCTAGTTCTAAATTCAGAAGGATCATGTGCTCTTCTCATT
>NW_026931968.1:0-4934 GCF_032062105.1 Saccostrea cuccullata
CAGGTAAATGTTTTTATCACTGCGTTTGACGCGTTTTCTCGACCTGCATGGGTGTTTGATGTACATGTATGTATTCCGTGTTAGTTTATTTTCTATATTGCAGCAAATGCATTCAAAAATAATTTAATTCTCGGTATAGTTCTTTTTTTTGTTGTTGAATTTACTTTTCAAACATGTATTTGGTCAGTTTATGGACTTCTAAAACTTTGTTATCGGAGATGTGTAGATATCGACAGTCAGGCTAGAAAATCACTCAAGTGAAGCAATCATACAAGTTAGGCTATATATAGCAGGTACAGGTGACCAAACATCTTCAATCAAAAATGGCGGAATCGAAGAAATATGGCGACAAAGGCGTACAGGAATGTAGTAAGTCGTACAAAGATGAAAACTGATGCCTTTTTAAGAGTTCATGTCAGCTTTAAGTCTGTTTTCAGTTTATGATTTTGGGTTTGGTATTTAAAAATATTACATATATTTTATTGTTGACTTTTATGAATTTTAAAATAGATTACAACTACGTTTTAATAGGGATGCTAATTCGTAAGTTAATCGATTAATCGGTGGGAACGATGCTAATGTGTTAGAAAATCTGTAATCGGTGAGTCGGAAAAAATAAAATATATGTAAATCTAAACGCAGTTTCCTTAAAATCCCTTCTTTTTAAGAAAGGTAACCGCTGCATAGATATTTATATGGTGTGTTTTTTACGCAGCTTATAATTAAGAATATTTGGTAATTACATCTCTCCAGACAGAGGCCGCAGGTATAATTGGTCAATTTGTAAAGTGTCAATTACTGTTTTAAAACATCATGCCGTTACTCAGATAGTCCTGTGATTTTTTAATTATATTAAAAAAAATCACCGTTAAGCACTTTTAATTATGGTATGTCTTTTTTTGCCGTTATCGAGTAAATTATGTTATTAGAAATAAAGCTGTATTATTGTAAATATAGTGCGAGTTCAGACATGGTTTTGATTATGCATATGTTGACAATGGAGAATTAACTTATTTAACCTTCTTGTGTATATGAAAAGAAAATGTAAAAATGTATATCTTGGTACGATTAACCGGTTAATCGGTCGGAACGTATTGTGGTTAACCGTTTAGCAATTCTGCAATCAATTGCCGTCCCTACCTTTTAAGCACACACACTATTTTTACCAATGTTTTGATGCGAACAATATCTTATTCTTTTACAATATACTTGATATTAGTCATTTCACATTTCATTATTATTTCGCTACTCTTCTGAACACTGTAGATTTACAATAGATATATAATTTTTTTCAAAGGCTCAGTGAAATATTTGATAAAACTCGTATATTTTAAATATTTTTTGCTAACACATGCTTTAGCATAAATCAGTAGGAAACAAAATGCATTTTCCTGGTACAATAAATAACAAAAGGAAATCAGAAAAGTAATTTTTTAACAATGATATCGAACAGCCACTAGAAAAATAACGCCGACAAACAATTGTGCATGTCTGTAAAGAAGACATTAAAGACGAGGACTACCATTCTCTGTCGACCTATCAAATCAGCCATGTATTCCTTGTCATGATAGGGAAGACGGAAAAGTCTGTAGACAATGCAATTTAATGTAAATTACGGTTGAACAATACGAGGGTCGTTTAATAGGTAAGAATGTAATATACTATATATCATACAAATATATAGCAATATTCAATTTCATTTTTTTTCACAGTTGAAGAGTTCTATTAAAGAGTTCATTATCACTGAAAACCCTATGATTTTTTTCTCTTGTCCTAAAGTAAATATGTTCAATACACTGTGGTGAAAATTATTTTCAAATGATATATGCCAAGAAGATGAAAATGAGAGCGTTAATAAAAATTGTCTTTTTTACACAAATCATCGATGGATTGATTAATTGGTTGTATATTGTTTAATGTTCCTCTCGAGATATTTTCACTCATATGGAGACGTCACCGTATGCCGGTGAAGGGCTTCAAATTTTGACCTTTACTCGGCATTCAGGGCCATTGAGCAGTGAGGGATCTTTATCGTGCCAACACCTGCCGCTGACACGGGGCCTTGGTTTTTAAGGTCTCATCCGAAGGACCCGCAACTTTCACTTCAAACAGTTGCTACCCATTTTTTACCGACTTGGGTCAGTCGCGGCCGAGATGCGAACTCACGACATCCCGATCACGGAGCGAGCGCTCTACCGACTGAGCTACCGTGAACGGTCGTATGTTTTGAAATATCCAGCTTGTTGTTGTTCTATCGCGTTATTTTTAACAAGAATGACAGAGGAAAGGCCGACCGGGATACGTTTATAGCTAACTGTCGTCGAAAGAGAATATAATCGATGAAACTAAATTAGCATACCTGTATAATTAATTGAACCCCATATTAGTTTTACGTAATATTCACGATATTTCCTTTTAAACTTCATTTTATGTATCTTTGTACATGACGTGTTCGCCAAATTCTCTTTACTCAACATGATTAATTCAAAAGTTACTTGATGTACACATATGACATCATTGGTGGTAGATTTTAATCAAAATGACAGATACGGCATAACAAAATAAAAACATTTTATTTTTGTCAAGGTTTACACCTTTCTATTCATTTTCTAGAGTTAAATCTCTAGATACCAATTATACGAAAACTTGTGTTCTAAAATTGACGTCATCTTGCCTATATTTACGTCATAATGTAGCACTGATTTAATCAAGGTAGAATATTCTGTATGCTTCCTTATTACCCCTAGGCGGGGGTCATGATTTTTACAATTTAGAATCTGCACTACCCCTGGATGCTTTTACATAAGTTTCAGCTTTTCTTGCATACTGGTTCTTGAGAAGAAGATCTTTAAAGATTGTTCCTATATATTTCTATATAAAACTTGGATTCCGTCATTGTGGCCCCGCCCCACCCCAGGGTCATAGTTTTTACAATTTGAAATCCACACTACTCCAGGATGTTTCCACATAAGTTACAGGATTCCTGGCCTACTGGTTCTTGGGAAGAAGATTTTTAAAAATTGTTCCTATATAATTTTATGTAAAACTTGGAATCCCTATTGTGGACCCGCCCTAGCCCTGGGGGTCATGAATTTAACAATTTAGAATCTACACTACCCCAGGATGCTTCTACATAAGTTTCAGCATTTCTGGCCCAGTGGTTCTTAAGAAGAAGAAGATTTTTTAAATTACCCCACCTATTTTTTTATTTTCTGGATTATCTCCCCTTGGAAGGGGCCTGGCCCTATATTCAACAATTTAAATTCCCCTTTACCCAAGGATGCTTTGTACCAAGTTTGGTTAAAATTGGCCCAGTGGTTCTTGAGAAGAAGTTGAAAATATGAAAAGTTAACAGACGGACGGACATACAGACCGATGGACAGACGGACGGACAGACGGAAGACGTTCAATGGGTGATCAGAAAAGGTCTGCTACATGTAATAACGGGGCTCAGTTGGTACCCATGGGAATTCCAATAGATTGTTGGAAGACCTTGTCTCCAAAAACAACATAAATATTGTGAATCAGAAGCTCAAGCATTTTTTTATTTCAACTTCAGAGTACTTAGTATATAAACGGAATGCTTTTTATCATGGCAATTGTTTTTAAATTACCTATGACAAAGTAAGTAAGCTTACGAGTTCCATTTTTATTGAAAAAGCAGCTGTCAATGATATAAGAAAAACCTGGACTTTAATTTATTGTGGGGAATGGCCATTGTTAATACACAAATTATCACAGCATTTTATTGAACCCTGATGAGAAAAAAATATAATATTTCTATCAGACGGAAATTATTTTAGTTTATGAAACTACCTAACTCAAAATTTGTTTTGTCATAAAAAGAAAAAAAATAAGGACATTCAATTCAAATGTTCTACTTTTTCAAATAGGATTTCATATTTTATTCCTGCATCTAATTTAGATATTTCGAAGAAATTGTTTAAATATTGGCTATATTAAGTTTTTTTAACCTTGGTATCAGTTGTTCATGATGTATTCAATATAATATTCAGAATAAAAACTTCCTTTTTAAGAGCAATTACAATATTTTTAAACAAGCAGACTGTGGCCATTTGTTTTCAAATAAATCTTTCATATTTTTAACCTTGGTAACAGCATGTTGTTCATAAGGCATACTAGTATTATAAAATCTTATGCGTGAAAAGAAGAAAACACTTGCTGTGGCCTTCAACTCGACCTTCAGATATATCGACGTTGTCAATTAACAATGGTAATTTCGATTTCTACGTCGATACGATATATCCAGGAGAGATTGACATATTAAATACCACTGAATCTAGCACATCTGTTTCAGACTTGGATATTTTACTTGAAAAAGACGTTAATGGTAACCTAACAACCAAGTTATATGATAAACGTGACGACTTAAACTTTTCTATCGTCAACTTCCCTTACTTATGCAGCAATATACCTTCATCACCTGCATACGGAGTGTATATATCTCAGTTGATTCGATACGCAAGAGCATGCTCTACGTATGAACAATTTCTAAAATGAGGTAAATTATTGAAAAACAAGTCGATGAAACAATAATATCAACAGTCTCGTTTAAAGTCATCATTTCGTAAATTCTATGGTCGATACAATGACCTTGTCAGCTCTACAATTTATCATTGAGTCAAATGCTGACTGACGTTTTTCATACCAATTGTTAATCTATTATTTATACACTGAATTGACGACGGATTTTTCCGTTATTTCACGATCATGACAATGAGAACACAGCGGGTGTCAGCAGGGGATGCTCACTCCTCTGTGGCACCTTATCCCACCTCTGATGTTTTGAAGGGTCCCTGTTTGCTCTGCTCTTGTTTTGTATTGTTTTATAGACTTTGAGATTGAATACTGTTCTTTATCTCCATATCCTTCTTATAATAAAAACTTACAATAAAAAATTACAATATTTTTAA
>NW_026931969.1:0-4969 GCF_032062105.1 Saccostrea cuccullata
ATATGTTTTAAAGCAAAAACCTAAAATGGTCGTCTATGAATTTTAACTTTTTTGTTTAAATTCATGTTTATTGCCAAAGTCAACTATCCTGATTAGTTAAACATTCATGAAGAGATTGAAATGTTTCGCGAAAAAAAAGGCTCGCCTTACGAAGGTCAAGGAATTGGATACGGTTTGTGCTCAATTACTTGATTAAGATCTTTGAGACAATAATGTTAATATAAAATCCTATAAGCAGTCTTCTAAAAAATATGGTTATCTTATTTTGTCTTTTCTGTTTGTTTAATATGGCACAAGTGTGCATGGGGAAAACAGTGAGTAAGTTTTATACTTGCTGTATTCATTGATATTCTTTTTTGAAAAACTATAACTTATAACAATGATTAAAGATCTGCTTTTCCGTGGTGCAGTCAGAAGATATTAAGTATCGAATTTCATTTGCACATTTAGTTTTTTTCTTTTTCTACTTTGAGAACCAACCAAAACCAATTATAGAAGACGTTCAAGAAGAACTTAGTTTGACACAGAATTGCAACGTAACTACGACGTGTCAAGTACTCCTTTAATTTATATTTCATTTGTCCTTGTGTTACTTTCGTTTAAGCAAACGCTCAGATGCCTCCTTAAACCCCTATTGCGAAATGTCGAACTTTACAGATAGAGCGGCCATTTTGGAATGCTTAAGATTTTTAAATGCTAATATCTAGAGTTTAGATCTATCAATATTTAAACAAATTATATAGTAAGCATTATAAGAAAGGTCTCTATTAACATAATACCAAAAATAAACGAAAAATATTGAAAAACAAAAAAGTTGAAAAATTGGACTTTTAAAATTTGCTTCCGGTGGCGACCGGAAGTAATGACGACAAACGAAATGTCGCGTCCTGGAAAGTATTTATCTTCATCATGATCTCCTAAAGTTTCACATTGAAATCTTTTACCGTTCTTGAGAAAATCCGTAGACAAAATGTCATTTTAAAAATCAGAAAAAGGTCCATAACTTGGCACCGGAAGCGAATTTCCAAAAAAATCTCTCAGATGTATCAAATCAATTTAACAACACATCTGTCCTGAAAATTTCATGTAATACTATCTAGTAGTTGTCGAGAAATCGTGTCAGAAAAATAATAATAATAATAACTAGATACGATCTCGTTGCGAGCAACGAGAGGTCTTCCGTCCATTGTAGGAAAAAAAGAAACCCACGTAAAATCGAGCTGAAAAGAGATTCAAAATATTGGTCACAACGAGGATAGAAACCATGTTGCCAACGTAAATGCGCTTTTTTTTACTTTTATATCCTCAACGCGCTAACCATTAAGCTATTGGGAGTACTGCTCTAAATATACTTGTGTATACCACGGTTCTTTTGCAACAGTTCACCTAAGAATTATAAAAAGCATTCATAATTTCAAGCCAAACGCCACGAGTAAATATTCGCGCCTTTTCTTTGGACTGATCTATTAGATAGGTTTAATAGCATCAATTAAATTTTAAAAATAAAACATTCTTAGCGCCTTTATTTTATTTCGACGTTAAGAAAGTATATGTAACACATTATACACATTATATATCGTATCTAGCCCAGTTACACTAAAACAGTGAAAATGGAATCGTAGTTTTAACATTGATACTTGAATTGCAACGTACAATACAGGCAACGCGGATCCCGTATTAGACTGCATTCCTTCGGCGGTGTATTAATCCTTTCCGCGTTACACCGTCGCGGGTTTTGATCGCGGTGCTACCTGAGACCGTGTTTACACCGCGGCGGGGCCCGCTACCGTTATTCTTCAGCTTAGATGTTCTTACCTGTAAAGTATTGTCGATTTTTAATCGTGTCGAAATGAGGGGGGGGGGGGGGGGATTACGACCACATTAATATTAATAGATTTATACCATTACATGGATTCTTTAAAAATTCATTTTTAAGTTTTATCAAATTGTTTAATAAAAAACATCTTTCTTTTTTTTTTTTTTTACCAATGGTCACTCAAAATTAATTAATTCTCAATAACGTCTGTTAACAGTAATACATGTACAGTATAGGATGAAATAAAGTCGAATAATTTATCGAATATATTAACTTAAAGTTTATTTTCAAAATCAATAATGCCACCCCAAATGATCTTCAAATTGCTAAAAAGGTATAATTAAAATTTAAAGAATGTTATGATATCGCTTCTCTTTATATGCACTGTAATCCGCTGTTCGTAATTAGCCCGTGCAGTTGCAGTTACATGTAGCTATGTGTTTATTTATCTGCGAGATTATATCAGTCATTTGGTTTCATTTAGAAAAGTACCGTTACTTCTGTATACATGTCTGTTATAAATAATAGCATGAAAAACGATGATAGATAGTGATACATAATTACAATTAAATTTTAACAAAACACGCGTAAGTGTAGGAATACCGTTGCTCCATTATTATGCGCTACACTGTAACACTATGAACTAAATATCGACCTTTTTTTTGGGGGGGGGGTCTTGTTAATAAAATAATCACAGGTATTTCTATTCAGAATATCAATAATATCATAGCTAGTATTTGAATGTATTTCTATTTTCTGCTCTTTTCGAAAATTACTAAAATCATGTTTATGAACATAAACAAATTTCAGATTTCTCCGGTTCAAATAAAACACAAACACAAATATGGGCCCTTAAAATATTTGAACACACAACACACAAATTAACTTATTTTAATCAGCAAGTTGCCATGCTTCAAGTTTTCTGTGTAACCGTTCGGTTTTCCTCAGGTAAGTTTGGTGTGGAGTGGAGCTTACTCGAAGCGGATGAGAAGCCCCGAGGGAACGACGCTGTCTAGTGTACATACTACCTATATACACAGGATGTTACCTGAGTGTATTACCTGTATGCGTTTTCCTACGACATTGTAAAACGAAGCCGTTTTTTTTTTCATGTGTAGCTCATGAATTGAAATGCATGAAATAAAGAATGTTTTTGTTGCAGACAGAATCCTTTTTAAATTTTTTGTTTCAAATAAATATTTTCAATAATTCGACAATTTTAATATACTGTGTTTTTCTTAATCAAATTTTATAACGAAAATACATTTTATTTTACCACCAAAACCTGTCGTTGTAATCTGGCGACAAAAAGGGAAGTAATTCAAATTACATGTCATGTACATATGTTAAACGAAAGAAGAAATTGGATCATAAACAAGTCTCTCGATAAATAACAATAAAACTTAGAAAAATTCGACAAATGGTCAATAAACTGATAAATCAGCGGTAGTTTTATTCGCTAAACTTAAGAAATTGATATACTGATCAAAAAGGAGGAAAAACGATCATGCACGTGCCTTAATATTGTGATATTTTTTTTCTCTCTCTCTCTCTCTCTCTCTCTCTCTCTCTTTCAATCTTCTAACTGGTACAGATATAAACAGACACGAAATAACATAGTAATGGATCATTATTTGATTTAATTAATATCAAATACTTCATTAATTTGTTTTAAAAGTTTTTTTTTTTACTTTTATTCTTTTTATACACTCCGTTTAAAAAAAGCAACAATAATTTGACACAAATTCCAAGGCTAATATCGCATCTGAAAATGATATCGATGAAATAATAATGAAACAATGAATCAAATGTGTTGTTGAATGGCTAGACAACGATGTGCACATCCAGCAAGTGTTACCCAAGGTATACTATAAGACAGGTGTGAAACCCCCAGGGCATGTCGTTTCCTGCTCAGGCTCTGCTAATCCCTATACACAGGAAATGATCGCGGCTAATACTTAATACACAAAGAAACAGAATTTGTCAAAGAAAACAAAAATATATGAATTTTTGCATTGAATATTTATTAATATAAACTATAATTTCGTCTGTGAAGTTTATCATTACACCTGCACATCCTATCTTATCTATTGAACACGAAAATCGAGAAATATTAAAATTAAAAAGAAAGACATTGTATTAAAAAGTAAAACATGTTAATGTGAAGGTGAAAAACGATATTTTTTCTTGATCTCTTGTATAAAGTTCACGTGCTCAAAGTTAACTCTCGTCATCGAATGCTTTCCGGTCATTTGACAATTTGAGAAAAATGCCTGCACATTTATATAAAAGAGGGAAATACATTAAAGAAAATTAATTAATTAAATTAACTTAATTTGGGAACAGAACATAAACGATGAGAAATAAAGAAGAATAGAACTTTTTCTTGATATCTTGGATAAAGAAAATTTAAGTTCACGTGCCCACTACATGTAACTGCAAATGCTCGTCATCAGATGTTTTCCGGTAATTTGACACTTTAAGAAAAAGCCTGTACATTTTATATACAATAAATCGAAATTAATTAATAAACAATATGAAGATGTACATTTTTTAAAAGATGTACATCTTTTTTTTTCAAATGAATGCTGAAAATCGTTCATCGAAACTTAAACAGTCTGAGTTCAACATTTATTACAGTTTGCATATAATATGAAGATTAAAAAAAAAAAAACTAATTAAAATTTCTAGTATTTAATTTTGTTTCTTGATAGATTCTTAATAACACAAAATAATTAACCAATTGCAAAGACGTAACAATTTAATAAAATTTTCTATTCAATTTCAAAGATTGATATGTAATTTTAGAAACAAAAATAAACTTATTTTTTCTTAGTTTAAATTCTATTCATAGCAAAATTTATTAATAAACACACGTTTTTTGTTTTTTTTTTTTTGTTACAGGGAAATTTCGCAAATTACAATTCGGGGAGATAACTCCCGTTTGTTTACGATACTAATTGTCAGTAATTGATCGATGATTTAACCGCGGCGGGGACAGGTAAGTGATGAATTTCCCGCGGAGGGAACGCGGTTTACCTGTCTACCTGGCCAAATACCGCGTTGTGATTATACCGCGGCGGGGAATGATTGAATGCAATATATACAGATAATAATATGACACCTGCCTGGTGTCTTTAAAACAAATGACCT
>NW_026931970.1:0-49331 GCF_032062105.1 Saccostrea cuccullata
TGAAATTTTTCAGTCATTTTCCTTTAAAAGAAATCACGCTACATCTCTTTTCTCAAGCAAACACTTAGCTAAGTTATACTTCCATGGATACTTCAGGATGAGAAGAATAATTTAATCAAATTAATTTACGAATATATTGGTATTAGAACAAAAGTTTCCAAGTGTGACAAGATTAAACAGAGAAGTAATTTAATAAGTTATCATTGGAGGTAAAGTATTTCAAAATATAAACTGGGTGTGGGTCTTTTGATAACCTTTATATTCTGTTAGCTTAAACAAAGTGAGAGTACTTAAATTCTATAAACTGGTTATATCAGTAAATTAAGATATTCATAAATGATCTATATTTATTTTTACTTTGTTCAATAATTTAAATTTTGCCTTTTTTTTGTTTATCGATATTTATTCATTACTTCAACGGATATTCTTGTATAGTCGTCCAAAACCCTTGACCTTGTAACTTTTTCTTTAATTAAATGAATGTCACTTGGATCGCTTTCCTTCATCAAATACATGTACATGTATTTGTTCGGATAATCAGGATTACGCGGATTAACAGCTGAAAATTTTGATTCAACAATATTTTCTTAGTCAAGAATTTTGGAATTCAATTTATAAAAGACTGGATTATAACGATATTCTGAACAAAATTTGAATAGAAACAATAAGACGTAAAATAATTCTAAAGACAGATAGTGCCTCTTTTTCTCCGAATAAATCTCTCTCTTTCTCTTTTATTCTTTTTTCTTCCTTTCTTTTCTTTTTCTTTTTTTTTTCGAAAATGATGTGTACGCACTTGCGTACTTGCGTATAGGCAGCTACGCGCCTGGCCCATGGTAGCTATTGTCAGAGACATTGTTTATGTTTCTGTCATAGCTTACAGTCTTAGCATCATTCTTCAGAAAAGGGTCGCTTATGCATCAGATGTAATGAATAAAACTATGGGAGAAGTTAAATCCATTTGAGGAAGAAATAAACAATAGCCTACAGAAATGAAATATTTCAACTATTTAAAGACAAGAATATACAAATATATACAGGCATATACAATGAAGCGCATTGAAGTGGTAAAATTTTCCGTTCGAATGGAACGTTTTGAGCTATCTTTAGAACGTTTATTGTCATCTTATGACACGCCCATTTCTTTAGAAATGGATAAAACGGTCAATTTGTTTATTCGAATACCCGTAGAACAGGTTTTCTATAAATATAATAGCCAATCAAATTGACGGTCTAAATAAACACCGAGTAAACACGTGTTCGACCGAAATATGTGTTGTGGTAACTTCAATAGACATGATAAGTTCAAAAATATGTACATATTCGTTGCAATTTGAGTTTTACAGAAGCGGGGAGTCTCTAATTCTTTCTTCTAATTTTTTTAAAGCTCCATTTCGGTGTAACTCATGTTGCTTGTCACGAAGAGCGGGGTGTCCTTGGACAATACGACGAATATTTCTTTTTCGTTTCTAAAGAAATGGGCGTGTCATTATGTTATAATTGACGTTCAAAACATGACTCAGAACGTTTCATTCAAACAGAAAATTTTACCACTTCAATGCGCTTCATTGTAGTATCGTTTATGGCGGCCAGAAAAATTATTTTACACTTAATTGAAAAAATTCCACCCTACTCCTCAATACTCCTTGGGAATACTCCCTGTCTGTTTTATGAAAGGAATTATTACTTTTATAGGTCTAGAGTAAATTAATATTTTAGATTAATTTCTACCTAACACACATTAAAAACAAAAATGAAGATATATTAAAAGAGATTTAAAAAATTGATTTTTTGTTTTAAAAAATCTGTATTTTGTCCAACATCAAAAGATTTACATCACTGCCCCCAACTGGTAGATGATGAAATAAACAATTAAAGGTTGTATTTTCCCCTTTGCAACCCTTATGTGTCCAGTGGCAAGAAGCCTGTTAGGAGAGCATAAAAAAGAAGCAAAAATTAATGTAGAAAAGTCGATAATGTATCCAAAATATAATTTTATTTTTTTTTTTTATTTCCTCCTCCTACAGGACTTTTTCATTCTGATGTTCGTAAACCTAAAAATAAAAAAATACTGGCCTACAGAATAAATGATGTCAAACTTAACTAATGATGCTAAAGCATGCATTCACTGTCACTTGACTTTAATGCAAATCACAGTCTATCTTCATATCACAATATACTAGAATTACAGTTTCAACACAAATGAGTCCAAACAAAACAGGCACAAGGAATGGAAAACTAAAATGAGTGACAAGCTAACTTCACTACAATACTTTGTGTTTATATCTCTTGTTAAAGCCCACCAATATTTGAAAATTGTTAATGAAGCATACATGTATACATGTATGTTTATACTTAATAAACTAACATTATGAAGTTAAAGAAAAACTCCTTGTAATTACTATGAAATTTAAAGTATATGACATTTTAATCTGTTTTGATACAAATCTTCACTACTTTTAGAAAAAGTATGCTAGTTTATGTTTTAATTAGGAAAAATATGCTGCAAAAATACAAAGTTTCCCGAGACAAAAAATAAATGTTTAAAATATAAAATCTCATTTAGTTAGGTCTTGCAATATCAGTAAAGCAGTGATCAAATCTTTTACATGTAAGTAGTAAAATTATTGGAAATGCATTCTGAAGGGGAAATGGAATGACTAAAATATTGAGCTATTCTACTTAAAAAATAACAGTAAACTACAAAACTGTCCCCTGATAATTAACATTAAAACAAGAAAACGACTGGAAAAACAAAGCTTAAGAATTCAAATCGGTAAAAATTAGACGTGCTACAATGTTATTGAGGTACTGAACAGATGGCGATGTAAATAAATAATTATTTGTAGATAACCCCTAACAAATTTATTATGCCCCCTCCCCATGATATAACACAGAAATGACATTATCAAGTATCTTCACACTGGGGATTTTCAATGCATTTATACATTAGAAATAAGCAAAAAAATCATAAACAATAAATTTTCTGGTTTGCTTAATAATCTCTTTATGTCTAAAGAAATAATACCAAAATTAATAGAGTGATTTGTTTTTTTTATACACAATATTCTAAGACAGAAGTCCAAATACATGTAAAACACTTGAAAAACGCCACAAACTGTGTATAAAAATATTTTGAGACAATTTTTATGAATTAGTAGAAGAGTTGTCATCCATAGATCAAGCATATTTTTCATGAATTAACAACCTAGAATCATTATTGGGAAAATAAGTTTCTTTCCAAATAATTTACCATGTACATATCTAATTTTAACTTTTTTCCCACTTGTATGCATAAAATGTTAACAAATATAACTAAATAATTTATCTATGTGATAAATGCATACCAGATGCCCTATCTACATGAATTTAATTACTGTATACAGGGAAATTTTTCCCCCGAAATATTTTTGCCCTTCTTCGCCCTTGACACGTGGGCGAATTTAAGAGGGGGCCAATACAAAGAAAAAAGTATATATTTTTAAATAAACCTGTGAATGGGCGAAATATTAAAACGGGGCAAAATTGTTTGCAAGTGTGAAAGGGCAAAAATAACGAGGGGGTAAAAATAATCCTGTATACAGTAGATCTTTGATGTTTATGTCCATTCTTAAAAATAAAATCCACTACAGCAAATCACTAACATTAATTATCAATGATTTTACAGTAGCACCAGAGGTTTTTTTTTTATTGTTCCATTATTATTCACGTCTTGGCCATGCGACGCGGACCTCTACCAGCAGGGCCTTTAGGTTTGTCGAATTTCTTGGTGGCTACATTCTTCTTTGGGTGAATCTCATCGTAAACATTTTCTTCTGAAAGTTCCTTTGCATCGTCTACTTCCAACTACAAAAAAATTCAAAATTAGTCTTAGAGCTGTTTGTGATTGTTTAATATTACCAATGGAGACATATTCCAAATTTTTTGTATTTAAATACTGCATGCCGAGACCTTAGCCTCGATAAATGCACTAGTACATTCAAGTTGTATGTTTGACTTGTTTATAATGTATGCACAAGTTATAATTCCTTTATCACATTTTTTTTTCTGGCTTACATATTCAAACAAAAATTGTAGGTCTGACACAACATTTGAGATAAATACATGTAACATAATTAATATCTATTGACACATTACAGGTTAAGACTTAGAAACTCAATTAAAAAGAGGGAAATGAACTCAATAATGTCTTTAAACTAATGTGGATATAAATTACGAGGGATGTCCCGTAAAATCGTGGACAAGTTTTCTAGTGTGAAACATCACTGCGTTCTGAAATTTTCATTATTATTTAGTACATATTTTAGTAATATACACACCAAACTTCAGATAAATATATGCATAAATAAACAAATTATGAGATTTTATGCCATGTATTGTATCACCTTACGGCGCATGGATTATAACGTCAAAGTGTCTAAAACAGCATCACGTTTTATCTTTGCTGAAAATGAAGTTGGATGAGTCTGACTTAAATTTAGGAATTTCATTGATACACATTCTTTAGTCTCCATAAACAGTCGAAGAACCAATTGGCACCCTCATGCGATCTTCTGAAGATTTATCAGTAAGTTATGGACAATATTCTCACCATCATTCAACTAAAAGAAAATCTCATATTGGCGGTCTACTGTGACAGTGTCTTTTGCTATTACATTAGGAGTTTGTCCGTATGTTTTGTACTCCCCAGGGACTTGATAAAAAAAAACTTGTTAAGAAAACTCCTATTTCATTTGTATACTTAAGATATGGTGATATTTTTATAATCTTTTTTCCTCTATGGTCATTTCAAGTCTCTAAACGTGTCATTACAACATCGAAATAAAACTGAACTGTTCTCCGGTGCGCCGTAACATCATAAAACGTCGCCATTTTTCGTGTGTTGTGTTTACCACTTTCCATTTCGAATGCTCGAGAAACTGCCAAAAATTAAGCAAATGCCTTAAAATTTTTACAAAGACTACAAAATTGATTGTGGAATTGAATTAGGATAATTTTAATCCAAATCTTATGTATTTAAAACTTGTATTTTGAATTCAAACTTGTGTATTCTTTAATAAAACCTTGGTTTTTTGACCGTGCGCCGTAGGACAATACCTCGTGCACATTCAAGCATAATAAAATCTTTATTTTTGCCTATATTTTATCAAAAAAAATATCATGCACTTAAATATGATAAATAAACATTTACTGAAATTTTCAGCTTAGTGCGCCAATTACTTTTCGAGAAAAACGCTTTGTCCACGATTTTACGGGACAACCCTCGTAAGAGTGGAAGCCTCCTACATCATCTATTCTTGGATGGATGCAAATGAAAGGGATTTGTATACCACCTATGTTTCTCTGGGGAAGACACCAATTTGTAGACATTCTACATGGTGTATAAAACTGTTTCCTTTTCCTTAGACCTAAGTTCCTTTTATTGTCCTTCAACAGGAATTTCATAACTAGCTGAACAATTATTTTCATACATAAACCCCCTTTTCTTCCTTTCCCAGAAAAAAAGTTGCCATTTTTAGTAATATATGTTATATTACTTCCTATTGTCATCCTGTTAGTGCTAAAATGTGTGATTTATATATGTACATATAAATTAAAAATAACAGTAAATATTTCCTCCTTCAGTTCAAAGTCCACCTTACATAATCTCTGCTGATTAATAAGCCTGACTTGCCTTTTTGGTAATCTCTATACCCAGGGCCTCTATTTTGGAGATCAGTGGAGATTTACAACTGGAGTAGAGCATTCTCTCTTTTATAGAGCACTTGTATCCAGGCATGGAGTAGATAAACACTGAAACAGAAACAAAGGGGGTAAAAAAAAATTAAATTTAACGCTAAGAAACAAAAGTATGCAAGCTAGATTAATTCATATGATTTGTTTTGGGAAAACAAGCCACTGGATTAATCAGTCTCAACTGTACAGATGTATTTGTAAAGAAATATCATTGAAATATGAAATATATGTATGATAAATGTCATCTACAACTTTCCTTACTCTGAAAGAAATAAACAGAACAACAAAACATAGGTAATCAGAGATTACAGAGCTCACCTCAACGAATGTTGTCTTTAAATAAGGCAAAGTCACACAATTAACCAACAAAAAATGTACATTCCAAAAATGAAAATATCTAAGCAATTTTGATCTGATAATTTGAAGTAGACCAACATAAAAAATTTAAAGTAGTTCTTCTTCATGAAAATGTAATTCAGCATCTAAAGCAAATTTGAGTTTTCATCTCTTGATGCAACATTTGTGCAAGTTTGGTTTATACAATGTTATAAAAACCTTTAAGTTTTTTGGTAATAGACCTGCAACCATAACTTTAACCTAGTCTATTATCTGAAAAATATATATGTCGAATTCAGCATCCGAAGCAAGTCCATTAGTGTGCATCCTAAGATGTATCGTCCATGCAAGTTTGCACATTATAAGGCTCATAGTTAGTTGGAAATGAAACATGTACATCAAAAACTAACATTTTCACTCATCCACAAAATGTAGGTCAGATTCAGCATCCGAAGCAAGCCTGGTAGTATGCATCCTAAGATGTATCATCCATGCAAGATTGGTCATTAAAGAACTTGGAAATGAAACCTGCACCAAAAACTTTTACTTGTTCACTCAACCGGAAAATGTAGGTCAGATTCAGCATCCGAAGCAAGCCCGGTAGTGTGCATCCTTAGATTTATCATCCATGCAAGTTTGGTCAACATAGGGCTTAAAGTTACTTGCAAATGAAACCTGCTCCAAACACTTTAACCTGTTCACTCAACTGGAAAATGTAGGTCAGATTCAGCATCCGAAGCAAGCCCGGTAGTATCCATCCTTAGATGTATCATCCATGCAAGTTTGGTCAACATAGGGCTTACAGTTACTTGGAAATGAAACCTGAACCAAAAACTTTAACCTGTTCACTCAACCGGAAAATGTAGGTCAGATTCAGCATCCGAAGCAAGCCTGGTAGTATCCATCCTTAGATGTATCATCCATGCAAGTTTGGTCAACATAGGACTTATAGTTACTTGGAAATGAAACCTGCACCAAAAACTTTAACCTGTTCACTCAACCGGAAAATGTAGGTCAGATTCAGCATCCGAAGCAAGCCTGGTTGTATCCATCCTTAGATGTATCATCCATGCAAGTTTGGTCAACATAGGACTTACAGATACTGGGAAATGAAACCTGCACCAAAAAACTTTAACCTGTTCACTCAACTGGAAAAAGTAGGTCAGATTCAGCATCCGAAGCAAGCCCGGTAGTATGCATCCTTAGATGTATCATCCATGCAAGTTTGGTTAACATAGGGCTTATAGTTACTTGGAAATGAAACCTACACCAAAAACTGCACCAAAAATGTTAACCTGCTCCAAAAACATTAACCTGGTCATTCCTTTGCTAAAATTGCAACATCTGAAACTTTGACTGGTACAATGAAACACACTAGAACCATCTTCCATGCATGTCTAATCAATATAGGACATAGAAGTACTTAAAAAGAAAACTGCTCCAAAAAACTTAACCTTAACCCGGGACGCCGACGCCGACACCGACGCCGACACCGACACCGACGCCGACGCCGACACCGACGCCGACGCCGAGGGTATTACATAAGCTCCCCCAACTTCGTTGAGGTGAGCTAAAAATCGTATGAGTACTTTACTATAGAATCAAAGCGGTGTCAATTAGATCTTACCTATACTTTCTGTGTAATCTCCTTCGTGTGTGTGTTTGAATGTGAAGACGTGATATCTGGCACTGTCGTCTGGGACTCGAGAAGCCAACGACTTGATATCTGTGTTGTCAGCCATTTCTAGGTTAATCGTCTCTGTTGGTATATCCAGACTCTAGTAAGAAAACAAATATATAACAAATCTAGATCACAGTTGTGTAAAGCCTAAAAGGCCTAAATTAAATTAATTGAACTGTTTCGTATTAGCTCCAACATGCATTATAATAACCAACAGCGAAAAAAGTTTCAATACCAGTATTATAATTTTATTTATGGTATTTTATTCTTTATGCAATCCTTGGTATTTTCACTAGCACCTTTAACTTATTAAAGTAGAGAATAGGGCAAAAGACAACTGTTGGCAAAAGCAGGATTAACATATTATTGTATGTTATACCTATTGTACATGTATGATATTTGACAAGTAAAAACTTGATGACTCACCAGTTGTACATATGTGATTTTTCCATCCCTGAGATCTTCTAACTTCTGTAAAGCTTGGTCTGAGACAGGGAAGTAGACACCCGTCATGTGTTGGTGTTTATCTGTTACACTAACAGCATTCACCTAACGAACCATCAAATGTGTATTAAATGTAAAAAACAGTTTATCCAGAACCAAAACATCACAACAACTATTTATTAAAAGACAAAGATTAATACAGTTACAGGATAGCTAGAATGAAACAATTCATTGTTGCAATAAAAAAAAAACTATCTCTGAATTTTAAAACAAATTCGATTTTCATACAGTTGTAATCAGACTTATTTATATTTTTCAAAACATTAAAAACCAAATTCAGCAAATCAGTGACAACATAACTTTCAACCAATTTCAATAAAAAATGTAAAAACGGTTTTCATAAAGAGACATACAGAACTTTTGTTTTATTATCAGATCTATAAATTTGATTAATACAAAGTTTTCCTCAAGATTTCAGAAATCTCAAGAAGATTTAGAGATCACAAATATTTAAAGAAATTTCAAGATCAGTTTCAAGAATAGTCACGCAGCATAAAAAGTGTTGGCAAGTCCCTGTGTATAATGTTTCAATTGTGGAAAAAAAGCAGGCAAGTTTAAATTCAATCATAAATATTCCTTAAATATTATTTGCATTCCAAAGCAAATATTGAATTCATGCACATTTATTGTTTATTTATGGAGAAAGCCTTCAATCTATCGTTAATGAAATAAAGATTTATCAATGAATAGAATATACATCTGGTAGTAAATGCCTTCTCCAGTTAATTATGCACATTAAGTAACATAACAGTTTAGAGTCTAGAAAAAATATTCATAAAACATGCTTGATATCTGAAATTAGAAATTAAGTTTTCTTTGCTTTCAACAGTGTGTAACTTACCTCTTTCTATAATGTTTGTAAATAAAATTAATTTGAATCAAGGAATTTATGAATACTTCAAATTTCATTTTTATAACATGTACCAGGGTTCTCCACATTTGAAAATTAAACCACGGAGGAAGCTGCACAAAGGCGAAATGTGACCCAAAACACAAATTCCTGTTAGAGTAAGACTTCCTAATCTTCATTAATCAATGACTGGTTTTACAATTTTTAAACTTAACCACTGCAACACAAAACCATGGAATAATTAACACTTTTTAAAGTTAAAAAAAAATAATAATTAAATTGAAAAGGATTTATCCTGTATCTTACTTCACAAATGTAACAAAATTTGCCCAAAACTGTAGTAACCTTCTTAAGGAATTTAAAGAAAAATTGTTGATAAATAAATCAGTAACCATGGCAATATTTTTCAGAAATTTAATTATAAGAATTGTAGCCTGTTATATGAAATATTTTGTTTCACTATAAATAAAACTGATGAATGGGTACACAAAGGAACATTTGGACCGGTGTCCCTTTTTTCTAAACGTTTTATTTTTCTTGATATTGCACTTTTCACCAAGTTTTGTTTACTTCTCCACGTGCCCAATGCTAAAAATAGCGCCACGCGACGTTTCATAACAACGGGAAGTAACTCTAAAACTACGACTATACCGGCGATTAAAACTAAGCATGCTAAGACGGCGATTGAGACGTAGGCCCTATTAACATTTTATCAAAAAGATTATAAGGTTAAAGCTTACAAACAGAGCATGGGGAATTGATTAACCAAAGAGGAGTATGAAATTTTTACAGAGTATTTTTTTTTTCTGACACAGCATGCATGACGATTATCATGCTCGTAACTGTCATCTTTTATGAACGTTCAACCCGTTATATCTAATCATGTAGGGAATATGTTGAAGTTCCCAAAAATTATTTATATGTTACAGGATAATAAACTCTCAAAACATTGATCATCTGATCAGCTACTTGACTCTCATTGATTGTCACGCTTCAGAGCATAGTCGCTGACTAACGACATGTTTGTTTAGCACAGCCCGCTTTCCTTCGAGGCATGCGAAGTGCATGGCAGTAGTAGTATAAACACAATTAACTACTTAAGTCATTAAAAAAGTAGGTGTCAGGAGTGAAATGCATTAAAATTTAATCATGGCGGCTGCAGATTTTAACCATGGCGCACAAAATTTTAACCATGGCGGCCCGCCATTATAAAACCCCTTGTGGAGAACCCTGATGTACTGCAAACAAATTAAAACAAACACACAAGAAATGTCAAGCACATTTCATATAACATGAAACATTTTAAGTAAAATTGCTATTAAATACATACATCATGCTTTTTGATCAACTGCTTCTCTTCTTCTGCAAAGGTCAAGGGTGCAGGTGCATCATGGGAGGCCAGGTGCTTTTTGTAACCATGGAGATTTATATCTTCCTAAATATAAAAATAAGGATGTCTCTTATTATATAAAAATTTTTTTTTATAAAATCATAAAGAATTTTCACATTAAAATGCCATATCCCTCAATTCTATTTTCTTTCTTTAAATTTATTAATATAATCCTGCCAAGGGAGATTTAACCATGTCAAGGGGGGTTACTTACTTTGGTGGTGCCAAACATCTCGTCTTTGATCAAACCTGTCCCAAACTCTGTTTTCAGTGTGGCGCGGGTTGCTGCATATAACATCTTCTGTCTGACCTGTTGTAAGATGTCACAAAGAAAGATGTACATAATACAATATGTACACATCATTAACATGGTTGTAATAATTCGTTTAAAATCTCAAACATAAAGCTTCACTTTCTAAAGAAAGGAATCAAATTCCTTTTTTTTTTGGAAAGAAATACATGTACATATCACTGAAAGTGTTCATAATGACAACCTGATTCAGGAACAGGTATTATATCGTAAAATGTATCAACAGATTAAAATGTGCATAATGTTGTACATCACAGCAGTGTGGAATATTTATTAATTTAACCCTTACTGGTGGTGAAAATATGATTTTTTCTAAATTTGTAAATAATTCAATTACTGCAAGTGTTTGTCATTCATATATATACAGAATGATGAAAACCCATGTACACATATTTAACGAATCTCACATAATGTATAGACAGATTCAAAATCTATATTACCGGTATATGACAATACATAAACAAATTGAATGTAATCAGCCTTACCGGTGAGAAATCGGGAGACCAAGAGATGAAGATCCACTGATAACCTAGGTTGTTCTTTGAGTCCAGTCTGTATATTATATAACATGGTTGTTTCTCTTCGAGCATTGGAAGGACTGTTTTGTCATAATGTTTGTTGTGTTAAGGAATACAGTAACAGAATCATATGATACAACACAACAGAATTCTGTATTCTTAAAAATGCATGGATTTATAATTTTGAATTCTTGAAAACCATTAATAAAACAAAGTGAATTGGAAATTTAACCTTTATATTTCAAACCCTTGGATATATTTCAAATTTTTTCTTGGTTTCACTGTCATAAGTTCAATATAACAAGGTGTGACTGTACTAAAAGAATGGCATATAGAAAATAGAAACAATTAAAGGATATCATCTTCCCAAGTGTTTACTGGATTCTGACTTCCTGCCAACTCTAGTTTTTCTGAAAAAATTTTTTTTTGAATTTTAATATCAAATAATTATGTACGGGTACATGTAACTAAATATGATGTATATTTTTTCCTGGGAGAAAACTAAATAGTAGAACTTTTTAACTCCAAGACTCATCAATTTAATATTTACATTTATACTGAAACATTTACATGGAAAATCTTACTAGATTGGGCAATAGGTATAAAGCCTGTAAACTCCCGTTTTACAGAAGTTTACACTTAATTTCACTAAAAAAAAAAAAATGTCTTGATTAGTACATGTAACAACATTTACCATCAATAATGGAAACCTTCACAGCTCTGATACTTCCATCTTTGCACGTTGAGAAAAATGTTTTCAAATCATCACTAGCTGTAAAATACAAGATAAAAGGCATAATTATACATAGTAAATATGAAATTAAATGAATACGCAAGTTTCATGATTGTAACTCTCATATGATAGAGATGCAAAAAGTATCCATATCCACATGGAAGAGGGACAGTTTGTTAATGTATACAAATGCGTATAAATAAATGGATGATGGATGTTGGTTTTAGAATTCATTTAGTGTATATATGCGCGTTATATAAAAATGACAATGCTAAGCAATGATTATTTTGAATGATAGTTTTATAAAGCTTTACTATACTAACATATTTAGATACTTTAAAATGAAAAAACCATCATAGTCTTTGTATGAAAAATAAATCTTTGATTGTACAAACCTTTTCTTAAAAAGTTATTGGTAACGTCTCTTATAAGTTATTATAAGTGAGAGTAATTCTGAATGTCGACATACAATGATGAGATGCGTGTGCATTTTTAGAGAACTGCATTTTTCCCCTTGTTTGATAAATTTGTATCCACAGAGATTTATAAGGTTCCGATTTTTATTTTTTGTTTTGATTTCTTGTTCGTAGAAGAAATTGACACCTTTAGTTTCATCTATCAGTTATGATAGTAGATCGGTGATGTAATGTATCCAAATACTGTGTCACCTTCCTGCTTATGCCGAAACTAAACTCCCCTCCGGAATGAAAGAGCACAACTTGGGAGATAATCCAAACTTGCGTATTTAATGAAATCAATGTTCAATATTAAATTTTAAAATAGTGTTATTCATTAACAAGTGATTGTTTATCTTTCATATGGATTATTTAGGCATACATGTATATATATATATACTTGATTCTCATTATATCGCGGGTTTCATTGTATCGAGGTATATTGCAAAAAATTTGGATACATAGCCTATATTCTTTTTGCTGATGGACAATGTGTATTTTGTCCGAGTGTTTACTTTTTTTATGATTAAAAAGTAGGGAACATCCGTTTGAAAAGAAATATTCAAATAAAACGTAGTTTTACAGATTTCCAGTCCCGTTTTAATATTTAGACCATTAAATTTATAAGCTATTGAAAATTATAATAAAGTTAATTTTTAAAGACTGTTAATTTGTACAATTGATTATTTTTTATGTAGAATTACATCGCAAATTCAAGAATAAAAATTGACGTCCATGTCAGCTAGAAGCATCCATGTTTTCCCATACCGCGATACAATGAGACTCTCCAATGTAGGAGGTAAATAAGACTTCCTGTTTTCAAAATAGACCATAAATTAAACGATGCAAGCTTGGAAAATAATTTGACACTTAAAAGTTAGGCTATAGTTAGATTTACTAATATCATTTGATATGAGTTGAATTAAAAATTTGTAATTATACTTTTTTATGCAAAAGAATTAAGTACCGCGATATAATGAGACACCAGTATACAATCTTGAAGGTTTGCTATGATTAATTTGGTAATCATTTTCGCTGCAACTCCTTTTGCAGTCTTCAAAATCATTTGGAGCAGATCTGCTCTGACTTGCTACATTGCAACTATATCGGATCTACATGTAATGATGTGTTCTAACCGTGGCGGGGGCATTTCCTGAGACAAATTTAGATTAAACGGTAAAACTAACTAGTATGTTAGTATAACATGTATACAGATAATAAAATACCCTAATAATGTTACTACTATGATTATATCCTTCAATTTATAGTAAGTGGAAGGTGGATAAGTAGAGTTGATATTTATTTTTTCTTGAATTTTTTTTTATGCAAGGAAGAACATTTCAGGAAGGTCTTTAAATTTTATATGCTGATCTTTGTCACCGATCATGAACACTGTAAAAAATAATTACAAATACGAGGCACAGGACTATTTTAATTTAATTTTCTAAGGAATATTCGAACATATCTATTTTTAAAGATGTGTAAATAATGACTTAAAACACGCCCATTTTTGGTCATAAGCTCGTAAATGGACATCTAGAGATAAAAACATAAATAGGAAGATAAGCTTACAGAAGGGTCTGAAAATTATTATGTAAGAAAATGTTACCCTGAATTCCTGTTTGATGTGACATAGTGATTGCCAAAGTTGAAAAGTAAAAGTTTCTTCAATTTCAGATGCCGGAAGAGAAATCGTCTACGTGAAACAAGCGCTTATGAAAAAGAAATTTCACACTAAAAAGACGCGTAATAATAAACACCCAAATGACTAAGATACAGAATTCTTACCTAGATTCCGATTAGTTTAGATTTTATGTAAGAACCAATGGGAATCGTCCTTATATATGAGAAACGTAAACAGACGAAAAGGAAACGAAATGTAAAACAACGTGGTAAAAAAAAAAAAAAAAATTGTGGAAATGTCTAAGGCCTCAGTTGCACACGTTATCCAAGACAAGTACAGGACAGGGGATGTTCTTATTAATGAAAATGTAGATTTTTCTGGATTGCTTTTGTCAGCCAGTGTTTTACAAGGGCTTCAAAAAGCAGGCTTTCAGCGCCCCTCTCCCATACAACTGAAAGCAATACCACTTGGACGTTGTGGTTTAGGTAAAAAATGCATCCCGCAAACTTGTAGGACATTTCAGTATATAAAACTGTACAGTGACAATGATCGACATGTCAATCCCAGCTAGGTTCCAAAGTAAGATAGTGGATTGCTCCACAGGCACCTGACAATGAATGATGTTAAAAGTATACACGCTATAACTTGCGCCAGTTAAAATACGATTGGAAATTGATATCATTTGTTTATTAATAAAAGTTACGAAAATACTGTAAATTACACCATTAAAATTTAAACGCGTTACAAAGTTATCAAATTATAATTATTTATTATCCTGCAAGGAAAGAAAAATAGCTATTTTTAAATAAATCCATCACGTGATGCCGTCGCTACTTTTAGATTGATAAACACACGTGGCGTAAATTAAACAAGGTAGGTCGTTTGAGATACTACTCACTTTTGACGTGGATGGCAAGCGTCTTTCTCTTAATGGTACTTATCTTTTAATATATTCAGTATCAATCATCTTTTCTGTTATGACGCATATTGACCTTATATTAATAATTGTTGTCAAAATGCAACATACCTCGTTGTCTGTGATTTCCCGTGGACATGTGTTTCTATATTTAGACCTACTGTTTACGCACTTCCTTCATCAATATTCATGAAAAGACTGAATTCTTAATTCCTAGATATGTTTAATTGTTTTGTTATAACAACGACATCTATACTTACAATTTTATGGAAAGTATTATTTTTCATTACACTTCATGTGTTTTAAATCATTATTCATTTTGTTTCACACGAAATTCGGCGTTCATATAGCGTATATGACTTTAAGTATAGATACAAATGTATTTGTACCCTATTCTCTTTAGAGAAGTGGACAGGATGTAGGCGAAAGCCTGTCCACTTCTCTAAAGAGAATAACTTGTACCCCATTCCCTGAATAAGAATGTTAAATTTGTCATGTAACAGTTTGGGCTACATGGACGATGGATATCAACCTTGGTAGTTCAGTGACAGAGCACCTGACTTGATGTTGGTCCTGGCGTCTTTTTTTACTTGTAGCTAGCTCATTTGATAAAATACTTGCATAAAGTTCAAGGGACCAGAAAGATTGAAATCTTGGTCAGGTTCATTGAATTTTCCCCCTCCTCTGTTCTCATGATTATTTAGTGCAGTAATATTCTTTGAGTAGAAAATTTTATTTAGCGATTTTTATAGTGGAAGTCATTTAAAATGTGTACATGTAAGGGGGAGGATTGTGGTGGTCAGACATCAAATCACTGTTGACCAGGTACATGTACTTCTATACATATATGGTACACATGGTACATATCAGTGTTTTCCCTTTATTTCAAAGTAAAGGGTTACAGATTGGTTGTAACAGGCAAGGGGTTGAGGTTTATGAACAAAATCTCTGTTGACCTTACAACAAATTTTTATTTCAAAGCAGCATTTTTGTCAATTGAAGCGGTCAATTTGGCCGGTAGCCGCTTCTTAGGGAAAACACTGCATATACAAGTACAAAAAGGCATTAATAGCCACAACTTTAATAAAACACTGCTTATATAGTGATAGAAATATCGTAAAACATTGCAACGCAATGCCATAAATTGATTTAGCATTAGCAGTTGAGAATGTTAACTATCAATGCAATTATACTTTGACAGTAAGCATTGCAATTGCAACATTTAATGAAATTTCTATTGGTAAACTGTATTTTACGATTGCTTCAAGACATTAACAGGAATCCTATAATAAATGTAACAATTTAAACAAAGTTTATTTGAATAATTGGTATGGCTGCCTGACAAATTTGTGTGTAGTACATGTGTGCATAATACATTTAGTAAATGGATTCTTTTAATATATTCCATTGATTTTTGTTTCCAGATCTGATTGTACAGGCAAAGTCAGGAACTGGAAAAACTTGTGTGTTTTCAGTTATTGCTTTGGAAGGACTGCAGACTGAAAGTTACGCATTGCAGGTTAGCTTACATTTTTCATGCATGTCTATTTCATTTGACTGTTCTACCAAAATATTGTTGAAATGTTGTCCACTTGGCAGAAAACTACAATAATGTATCAATCATTTGATTGTGAATCTTTAATTTTGGTATGCATCATATAGATTAAAGTGAAAAAGAATAATTTTTGTTCTTGATAAAATGAAGACATTTTATCTCGTTTTTTTCTGCAGGTGCTTGTCCTAGCCCCTACCAGGGAGATTGCCATTCAGATATGGGACGTTATCTGTTCTATAGGTATGGAACGCCGTCACTGCCTTATAGCAGAACACAACAATTGCATTGTGTCAACCTTACATTACATTATGTCAACACTTTATGACATTTACTCACACTACTATTGTATTGTGTCAACCTTCAATTATATTATGTCAACTCTTTATGACATTATCCCACAATACTATTGCATTATGTCAACCTTCCATTATATTATGTCAACTCTTTATGACATTATCCCACAATACTATTGCGTTATGTCAACCTTCCATTATATTATGTCAACTCTTTATGACATTAGCCCACAGTACTATTGCATTATGTCAACCTTCCATTATATTATGTCAACTCTTTATGACATTAGTCCACACTACTATTGCATTGTGTCAACCTTTCATTACATTATGTCAACTCTTCATGACAATTACACACACTACTATTGCGTTATATCAAATTTCAATTACATTATATTTAGTCTTTATGGCATTAACTTGCACTTTAATTACATTGCGCCAGTCTTCCATTGCATTATATCAGCTCTTTATGACATTAAGTCAAAACAATTTTACGTGGTGTAAAAATGTTTTTATATATTTTCAACTCATTATTACATTATGTGCACTCTCTACTATTTGGTCTAAGTAGTTCAATACATGATGTGAATTTATCTTTAACTCAATATCAAGTCGTTATAATACGATGTCAGAATTTCATTACATGATCTGAAAAAATTGTCACATGTGGTCAATTCTTTTACTACTTTATGCCCTCAATATGCTACATGACGACGTGAATCAATTTCATGATGTGAATTTGCCCTTACTTTTTGACAAATCGTTATTACGTTATGTCATTGTGTCTTTACATTGTGTCAAAAATGCTAAGCCTCTTGTCAGCATACATGTATCTTAGGCTATTTCATCTCATATCAGATGTGAAAAGCTCATGTCATACTGTGCGCACTCTTCTACATTATGTCGATTCACTATTACGTTATGCGAACACGGGTATCCTCGGCCTTTATATGAGCATAACATATTTTCCGCATTCCGAAAGCACTAAAAATGGCGGGAGAGAAAACTGTCATAAAATAAATTCTCAGTGATTTGGGAATTGCATCTTTAAATGAAAACATTAAGCAAAAAATGATTGACAATCTTGAAACGTGCAAAGCCTTAACACTGCGACTGTGAATTAAAGTCACGCGTCGAAATTCAATGGCGTTTACTTTTATCTGATAATTAAATAAATCAAATATGAGTCGTGCAGCATTTTTTTTTCTTTTGAATTGCTTTTTTTTTTATGAAAATCTTAAACTTCTGATCTTACTCAGAACACTGTCATAAGTTTTTTTTATCAGTCTTTAACTCTCCTGTTTTAAAGTGTAAACACATCGATCGTATAACACACGTGCACTGGCGGGTTGGGGAGGGGGGGCAGAAATCCCGCCCTACCATCTTTAGTCACCAAAATATACATAAAATTAATAAATTTATTAGTTTTACGTTGTAGGTCATTGCATTACTTTCACATTAAGTTTAGCTGAATTAAATTGAAAACTTTTTCTATATAAAACTATAAAGCCTGCCGGAGAGTTTTTCCGCTTTCCCCCTTTGGTCACCAACTCTATACCGTCCCCCTTCTTTTTTCAAGATTCCCATATGCGCCACAAATATGTGCCCATGCATGCTCAATTGATTTAGATGAGGGACTGGTAGATTTTTGTAACAGAATTCTGGTCTTGGAATGGTTGAAAAAATTACAGTAACTAATTCCGTGACATAGCATTTATTTGAAAAAGGATGTCAGCCAGAAAAAAAAATTATTTACCCGAAAAAACTTGACAAGCCAAAAAAATTTGTCTAAGCCCGAAAATCCTATTTCGGAGAGGGGGGTCCGACTTCGATCAGTCCTATATTTTTTCAGTTATACTACATTACCCCTAGTGGACTATACTTCAACAATAAGTGGGGGTGGGGGCTGTACTTTCAATGAACATTACATTTTCTAAAATAAGGTTATGTCTGGGAAAAAGGGGGGGCTGATATTATGTGTCTATAATTCGTCCTACTCAATCGGGACCCCCCCCCCCCCCCCCCCCCCTCTTAGCAGTCATTAAAACACGGTCGTCAACATTCATTATACTAGATATATAGCTTTCAGATAATGTAAATGTATTTTCACATCAGGTAATGAACTTTTGGAATCAACATGATAAAGAGTTAACACAATATAAGGATATTTTTTAAATCACATATGATAAGAAAGAGTTGACATAACGTAATTATTTATCCACATCTCGGAATGGAGTTTTGACATAATGTAATAAAGTGTTGATATAATATAAAGATATGTTCACATTATGTTATACACTTCTTACACCACGTAATAAAGCACTGACATAAAGGTAAGATGTGTTCACCTCACATCATGATGCTCTCGCCGTAAAATAAAGATAAATCCATATCACGTAATAATGCTTTGATATAATAGACATATACATTCTCAAAAAGGAATGGACTTTTGACTTCATGTAATGATAAGTTTAATCATAAAACACAATTTACTTGACGTAATGCAATTTTGACCTCACATATTAAAGAAATGAAATAATATAAAGAAACATTCATTTCACGTAATAAAGATTTAACACAATGTAAACATATTTTCACTTCACATAATGAACTTCCGACTTCAAGTTATAAAGTGCTGACATAATGGAAGAATGTGTTTACTTCATGTAATGCAGCATTGACATGATGTAAAGATATTTTTACATCACCCCATAAAAAATTGATATAACGTAAAAATATGTTCACATAACGTAAAAATATGTTCACATCACGTAATGATAGATTGACATAATGAATGCATAGATTTATGCTATAAGGCAGTGATGGCGTTCCATATATAGGACAATGTATACCTACCCTGAAGTGCCACACCTTTATAGGGGGAATGCCTGTCACAGAAGATAAACAGAAACTCAAGAAATGTCACATTGCTGTAGGAACTCCAGGTAAAATTGTCAAGATTCTATAAAAAGAAGTCTTGTAATCTAAATAATTTCTTCTTTCATAAAAAGTTGTTATTTGTAAGGAAATTTGAAAGAAAAATCAGATTATGATTGAGACTGCATGTGTGTTATTATTATAACACCAAAACTTATATCAAGTTGCTAGGATGATCAACTTGTATATTTTATGTCTGAGATATAAACTTAAAGAAACTTTATAGGCCTTAATTTGCATCAAACAAAAGAAATCTATACAATCCTATACTGTTTACTGTTTGTGCATACTTTGAGCTAATACCTGTAATATTTACTACAAAACTTTTAAATCATCCAATTTGATCGATTTCTTTTTATGTTATTTTATCTTATCATGGTTACGTTAAATTTCTTTTAGGTAGAATAAAACAGCTGATAGAAACTGGTATCATGAACACTGACAGTATTCGTATGTTTGTACTGGACGAAGCTGATAAACTACTTGAGGAAAGCTTCCAAGAACAGATCAAGTAAATTATTTTTTGAAAATCTGCATTTTGAAATGTGAAACGTGGACAAAATCAATAATTTAAAAGAAAGAAACATGATTGTTAATTTCATGTCCTTCTTAAATGTTAACAATTTCTAAACTTCCCTGTTTTGTAGAATTTAATGTAAACAATTTTTTATTATGTATATACATAACAGGATTGGACAGCAGGCACTGCCTATATAAGTCATCTCAATACATGTATGTGATCTGTATTTGTAGTTGGATCTACTCGGCACTCCCCGAGAACAAGCAGATGCTAGCCTTGTCGGCCACTTACCCAGAATACCTGGCACAGCACCTGACCAGTTATATGAGGAACCCCACATTTCTGAGGCTCAATATCTCAGATCCTGCACTGCTTGGTAACTTAAAGATACTTTGTTTTGTAGGATAATTAAAGTAAGAAAAAAATTGTTTAAAAGGTATATTAATTGATGACATAATTGATAATGAAATATTTTGGAATCATGAATTTATCACAATGAGTGTCAGTAAAGGTGAACACTGAAAGAATCACTTTTCAAAATTACTTTGAAGATTATAGAGTTACATGTAACATTTTGTATATGTATATAATATTTACAGCTATTACATTTATTTATCATCTTTCTATCTTATTTCAGGGATTAAACAGTTCAGAAAAGTGGTGGCTTATCACGCAATGCCTAACAAAGTGTTTGACAACAAAACCAAAGTTGTGATAGAGTTATTGTCCTCTGTTAATTTCCAGCAGTGTTTGATCTTCTCAAACCTTCAAACTAGGTAAACCATAATAATAAAAAGAACTAATGAAATTGAAATTCATAGATTTCTTTTCACTTGAGGTGTACTTATCAATAATTAAGGTGGTATGCACATAATACATGTATATTTTAATGCTGATATGATTGCAATTTATGTTTTCAATTTCGTAATGTGCTAAGAGGTAAAAATTGTCCACGTCTTTCATTTCTGCTTTTCTCTAAGCTTCTTACCCAATGGAAATTCGTTTATTATTATTGACAATTAGATTTTATGAAAAGATTTAACAAAAAAGTGCAACAGAAAAGTCATTTGGGAACAAACAATGATTTCACTTGACGTTTATTTATTTTGTAGGGCCCAAAATATGGCCGACGTCTTGATCAGTCATGGTTGGCCGACAGCCTGTATAGCGGGGAGTCACGACCAGAGAGATAGGAACGAGGCGATGAGTCAGCTAAAGACGTACAAATGTAGAGTTCTCATCTCCACTGATTTAGTGAGTTAACTCATTATAATAACTACTTTTATGTATTAGTCGAGTACAGAAATTAAATTCTCAAAAAACAATATTAGATACTTTACCTATTCTTAAATCTGTGACATATATATGCAGTGTTACAAATGTTTTTTTCTTAAAAACATTTGTACTAAACATTGTAGTATGCACTGAAATTGATGATCAAATTTATTGATAAAATAATTAAGAGATCTAAAAATACATATGAGGTGATGACTTACAATTAAATTAGTTTTGTATTGTGATTTGTTGTAGACATCAAGAGGAATTGATGCAGATAAGGTGAATATGGTGATAAATCTTGATGTTCCTAAGGACCATGAAACTTATCTTCACAGGATTGGAAGAGCTGGGAGATTTGGTAAATAATCAACAAAATTAATCTAATCAAATAACTGGCATTCTATCTATATTGTGATTAGTGTGTTCTGTAACTTTTGAGTTTCTTTTTCATCATTTGTATTTCGTTTTTATAGACAGTTCATCAGTTAAAAGATTGAATTTAAGAATTAACATTATGATGTGTATAAAGAAGCCATATGAAGTGTTATACTTGTATAATTTTAGATACATGTATTTTCATAATAAAATGTAAATTTTTAATAGGAACTTTTGGTGCTGCAGTGACTATTGTCAGCCATGGTCAAGAGGAAAAGGAGTTGAACAAAGTGGAGAAGAAATGTAATACACACATCAAGGACCTACCAGGTAGTTATGTTATATAGGACAACAAATTCATTGTATTCAGTTTCTAAGATTATACTGTATTTCATGCTTTGCTATCAGTCAGCGTCGTTTAGTTTTGGTAAGGGAATGTTATAGATAACGTGATTGTTTTATAGAAAGAAGTATTGTCAATTAAGCATGACTATTTATTTGCTAGATCCCATTCCCAGTACACTGACAAAGAGTGAGGGGACATTTAACCTTGACGATATGGTGTCAACAGAACAGATCATCACAGATCACACTCGAATATCACCAAAGAAGATAGATGTCAAAGAAAATCAAAACAGTCTGAAAGAAAACTCAAAACATCAGAGCATTGCAAACAGGCATTCACAGAAAAGTGCAGGAAGAAAACATTTACAGAATGTAGAAACAGAATTTGAGCAGAGACATTGGAGAGATAAGAAGAGGGAGATGTCTGTAAGTGCAGATGTTAAGTCAGAGAAAGGAATTGAGAAGTTTTCCGAGCCCCTTGAAATGAAAAATGACATTGGGTTTCCATCAACAAACGAGAGGGGTGATTTTAAGGTTAGTGCTTTTGAGTCCTTGAGTGGTTCTTTCCAAGGGAATATTCTGCAAGAAGAGGACAGTCCGGATGATGTTCATCAAAGTTCTAATGATCAAAGGAAAATAAAACAAGGCATAGAGGTATGTGCTAAACCTGCAGAAATATTTGAAGAACGTGAAATGCCAAAGAAAACAAGTCCCAAGAAAAGGATAAAGAGAAGGCGATAAAAATGCATATACCCCAACTTGAAGAATTTCTGTGCCATAAAGATAAACAAAGTTCCAAAAGTTATGAGGAGAAGGAAAGAGAATATAAAAAATATCTTGAAGAGAGAGAAACATCATATGAGAGAGGAGAAATAACAATTAAACCAACTCCTTTTGTATGGAAAGAAGGAGAAAAAGAACAGTTACTATCAATGATAGACACTATACTGTCTGTAGATGACCACAGTGAATTCTCAGAACAAGAGGAGCAGGAAGATAGAAAAGACAATACAAGTACAGCTACTCAAACAGAGAGCTTTGTTTTCATTCCAGGTGTGAATGATGGATATACATCATGGGGACAAAAACAGACAAAGAAAGACAGTAGAAGAAGTAAACCACAAAAGAAGGATGTGTCAGAAAATAGTGAAAACACCTGGCAACCAATAAATAGGTCAGGACTTTTAAATGATGACAGAAACGATGTTGAACAATCTAAGTATTGTGATCATACTGGCGAGAGTGAATATGAACAAGAACATGAACATGATTATAGAGGAGAGGAGTGGTGTTCAGATGAGGTGGAACATTTTGTGGATGAGGATAATGATGATTATGATGAGGAAAATGATGATTATGATGATCAGTGTGAGAAAGATGATGATTTTTCTGATGAACATTCTGAGCATGATGAAGGTACTTACAAAGAACCTAAATGGAATGATTCTTGGTCCCCCTATGTGTATCCCCCTCCATATATGTATAATCCATATTTCAGCATGCCATATGCTTCTCACCAACAAATGACACATGCACAAAGGACACACATGTTTCATTCTCATTTAACAACAGCACAGCAACAGCAAAACCATTATCTTTCAGCCATGCTTGCAAATTTTTACCAACATAATGCATGAATAAAGATTTGTTTCAAACTATTTGTTTTGAAGTCATCTTAATATGGTTACATGAAATAATTGATTTTGCTTACTCTTTATCAAAAGAAATAAAAAAATCTCATAAAAAATGTTGATTACTTTTGACGCATACTTGGTACAGGGTACAGTATAACTCGGTTATAGCAAAGTCACTGGGACCTATATTAAAATTACTTTGCTATATCCTTGATTTGTTAAATCCGTGTTAGGAATTCGTTAAATTCACATAGCTGGGGATCCATGATAATTTCGCTATCTTTGTGAATTGGTTATATCTGTTTCACACTAAACGAGTTTTACTGTAATTTTATTGCTGATTGAATTTCAATATTTGACCTTGTATCAGGGATTCAGGTGTTATAAATTATCAATTGATAAGTCGGTTTTTAAAGTTTAGAATTTATTATAAGTCCAAAAATATGAATTTCAAAAATACAATTTAGAACAAATTTCGTAGATGGAACACACTGAATTTTACAAAGAATTTTCCTTAAAGTGAAACAAACTATTTTACAAAGAATTGTCCAAAAATAAACTGAATTTAAAAAAGAAATGGTCCAAAAATGACTCGCATACAAACTCACTCACATCTTATCTTTGATAACTCCGCCCACTTTCGTACTGACCAGCCAATTAAATTAAGGATAGAAAATTGCAAGAACAGGAGGAATCCGTATGACATAAATTTACAACACTGAAATTAGGTAGAGCTAAGCATAACAAATTCAAAGAACACGATCCTAAGATCTAACCATAAAGTTGATAACAAGTATGAGTAAATGACATTGATATCGTGAGGCAGGAAAGAGATGTCAAGAATTAGATATTGGTACATGTAACATGTGCAAAAATGCCTTTCCTAAACATCAATTGAAAACAATTAACTTTCAACTACAGATGTCAAACAAGACCGAAAAGTAATAAACAATTATATAAAAATATATTCATAATTAATAATTTATCATTTAGAAACCCTTATAACACATAATCATAACATAGGTGTAAGGATGGATTTGTATAGTATACACTTACCCACTGGTAGACTCTTGACAGGAACTATTTCCCTCGGGCAAGCCCTAGGGGAATAGTTCTCTGTTGCAAGTTTGATAAAAGAGCTATCCCACTCACAACCAGTGGATAAGCGTTTTATTATACTGATGTATAATATAATTTCTGAGGTTTGAATTTTTTGGAGTAAAATAATTCTTCAAGAATAATCTTTTCCGAGGGTGGATAGCAAAAACTATACCCCGAGGTATAGCTTTGCTATGCATGGACTATAAAGGATAGTTATTTTACCTTCTGAACTTTATATAGAGGAAACATTTTAACAGAAGTATAATAATTCATGATTTGAAATTCTTTGAAAAACTTATCTGCTTGTAGATATTTAAAAAGCACATCCTCTTCCTCTGTATATTTAGCAGACAAAGTGCACAGTATTGCTTAGCAAGGTTGCTTCGTCAAAAATTGAGAAATTTTTATGGCCTTAGAATTAGAGGTTCTGGAATTAGGCTGGGTTCTGTTAAGTTTTTGTTTTAAAAATGCATTTCTAAAATAGTTTTTTTTGCCCCTGGGATATTAGGAAGATAATCAAAGTTCATGGTTATACTAAGCAACATTGACTCATTAATGTGAAATTAAAGACCGGGATTTCGTTGTTAGTACAGTGTATTAAGTATTCTGACATTAGGACAGAGCTCTTTTGAAGAAATATTCTCTATTTCTTGTCTCTTTTTTCTGTTCATTGATATTAAAGATACCGAAAAAATATTCAAGCTCAAAAATCTATCGAACAATACAAAATAGGAGCAGAGCAATCACAGGAATTCCGAAACATCAGAAGTGAGATCAGGTGCCATCCTTTATGGAGGAGTGAGCATCGCATGCCAACAGGTAACACCCGCCGTGTGCTTCTTGTCATGATCAGAACATGACAAAAATCTGTCAAAAATTCAGTAGGTACTAGTATATAATAGCCTAACATACAATTATTATGAAAAAATATAGTCAGCCTTTGACAATGATATATTGTATATGCTGACAAGGTCATTATCAACCGTAGAACTAAGGAAAAGATGACTTTTAAAAAAGGAGACTGATAATATACTTGTTTGAGCAATTTATCAATCTTACCTCGTTTTTGAAATTGTTAATTCATGTACGTAGAGCAAATTCTGAGAGAAACTGTATAAACCCTGTATACAGGTGACAAATATTAATTTAGTGCTGCATAAGTAAGGGGAGTGGACGATAGAAAAGTTTTTCATCACGTTTATTATATAGCGTGTTTTTTAAATTACCATTAACGTCTTTTTTAAGTAAGTTATCCAAAATATACGAGAGCTGTTCAATAAATAATGTCCTCGGTGCTCAGAAGGAAGGAAAAGACGCTTTTCAATGATTTAGTCTTCATGATTTTATTAACGAATCTCTTTTAAGTAAAATACATGTCCGTAACATTTTTTATCCCATTTCTGATTGTTTTTAGAACTCATTTTTGGGTTTGATCCTTAGTATACTGGAAAATGGCAGATCCAAAGATTTCCCGGGCTTGTTTCTTCCCTCTGAAAGTTGTTTTTTTTTCAAGTTTGGAAATAGAAACAAGTGAAAAGGTCAAAGATCTGGCGAATATTGTTAATGCGAAAAAACATTAACTTTCTGTTTATCCCGAAAACCCCTTTACTCTTCAGGGCATGCGGGTTTGGACGCTGTTTTGAAGAAATTCAATGTAGCGGATTCCTGATTCTGGTCGTTCCTCTATAATACCTCTCGATGTTTTAGCAAAAAAATTGCTTTCTAGACTCCTCCATAAATTAAACTGTCTCTCCGAATACGTATTTGAACAACAACACCACACATTTTTAAGAAAATTACATATAAATCTGTCTTTGTGCTCTTACATACCTGTGCTCTTGTCAGACATTCGCCGTTTTTATCAAGTACATCTTATGGCAAATTTTGTTTTGAGGGTTTTAAGCAATAGATTCATGTTCCAATATCGTTTTTGAAAATAAAACAAAGGTTGATAACTACAATTACAGATATTTTAAAATAATTGTTAAGAATTTTGTATACGATGTCGTTTTCACTCATTTTTCAAAATATAGGATGACTTTTGAGTACCAAGCTTTTTTCCGTCAAACTTTTCTTAAAAACAGTGTAAACTACTCCCGTTATGATGTTTATCAAATTTCCTATGTGTCTTAAAGTCAATCATACATCATCAAATAAATTATTTGTTGAAATTTGGCGACCAGTACATAAGTTGTTATAATTTTTGTTGGTAAGGAGGGTACCCATTTTTGATACCCATTATATAATTTTTTAACATTGAAAACCACCTGCTCTTTTGTCTATAAAACAGGCATTGGTTGTTGTAAATGTCACATATTTCAGTGAATATTTCTTTGGGATTTTTAACAAGTTTTAGGGCAGCTATAATGAAGCTTTTATTTTCACTCTATTTTACTGATTCTTTACCATTCATTTATAATGCAGTGTCTCGAAAAGCCCTTGTTTCTCAGCTTCTCACGATGAAACTATTTGATGAAAAGTGGTCACATAAACTGTTATAAATTTATGAAAGATTCAATAAAGAGAGAAAGTCAAGTTTAATGTCATATGATATCTGTAATTTATGTCATATAATTCAGGACATTATTTATTGAACAGCCCTCGTAAAACAGATATGTCAGAGCCTGTGGTATCTTTTATTTCAAGCTAACTGGAATATGTATTGTATCAACATAAAAATGGAAATAATCATTGTAAATTGACAATAAGTCGTCGATACATGAATATCTGAATGTTGACTTGAAGGTCTCGGCAAGTTTTTTTTCTTTCGTTTAAGATTTTGGACAACTTCTGATTCACATAAATTTTTTTTTTATACAAAAGTACCCATTGGAACTTCAATAGGTTGCTGGAAAACCTGGCCTGGGGGCCATAAAACTTACACAAGCTCACTTTTGATCTCAGTCTCACTTTTTTCTAAGGAATATATAGTGGAAAAGTGAGATTGAGATCAAAAGTGAGCTCATCTCAGTTTTATGGCCCCCAGGCCTGGTCTCCAAAAACCACAGATACTGTATTTCTACTCAGAAACTTTACCATCTTTTTTTATATCAACTTAAGAGTACTTGTTTGTACAATCAGATACAATGAGAATGTTTTCTTTAACAAAATAATTTTGCAAATGACTTGTGACAAGGTGAGTAAATTAACGTTCCGTTTTTATTCAAAAAGTAACCGTCAATATTAAAAAGCCTGGAATAAAATTGATCACGGAGAATGGTCGTAAATAGAGTTCAAAAGTCAAAAGTTTTTAACGATGTTGATTTTAGTGAAATTTGGTTATTGTAAATTCTGTACTGTAAAATTTTCGTGGTTGATCGAGTAAAACTCTTTGTTTATGGGAATTTTAAATAAAATTAATTCGTGGATGAAGAATTGTTGAACAGTTATGCATGTAACATTTCACATTGCGTGATGGACATGAATTCGTGGGTCTCTTCACACCTCGAAAACAATGAAGATTAATCCCCATTAAAATTTCGTGATTTCACAGAATTTCAATTTTTCCAAAAGTTCCATGGAAATATTAAGTATCCACATCGAATTTACACCACCTCCTAATATATTGCTGCAAGTAATTTTGATGATTCTTTTCATTGCTATTCATATTTAAGTAAGGAGAAAACTTTAAAATTAACGGGGGTTATATTGGAAGAACATTTACTGGAACCCGCTATGTATCTTTCTATAAATGAACGATTTTTATGAAGATCGGAATCCAATATAGAAATGGCAACTCAAATCAATTCTGGTTGTAAAAATATTAAAAATATTCAAAACTGATTTTAAAGAATTGTCAGCAGGGACCGGTACATACTAGTACTGACTGTGTAATCTATAATTCTTTTTTTCACACATGAAATTCTGAACAAAGAGACACATGTAGTTTGTTTATTAAAACATAAATTTAAAAAAAATACAGAAGACTAAGAAGGAGAATAGAGTGTTCTTTGATGCATCACCAAGGCTTCTTCCACTGTTGTTGACAGCACTGAAAAAGAACAAAAGGAAACTGAAAGTTGATTTCAATGCACTGTAAAAAACAGCTAGTTAAAGTCACTAATTAAGGAGACTAGTAAATTTATTGTCCATTCAATCACTACCTTAAAAGAAGTTTTACTAGGTATTGGGTATATTTACTAGATAATATTATTAAATCTAGAATTGAAAAGTACCTCTCACTATGTACGTAAGTATCTATACGACCCCGCTTCAAAACTCACTATCTTAGCCAGTAAACTGAAAGATTACTAATCATGACAAACGCTTTACGAGGCACACTAGCTAAATTCACCAGGTTTTTCAGTATGTGGCTCAAATTAAATCTTATTGATTATCATTTGTGTACATTCAAATCTCGTTAAAAAATATAAAAAAAGTATTGGGACTACCTATCCACTTTGAGGTATCCAGGGCATTTGAAATATCAGTGTTTAAGATACCAATGTCCAACTGTAGTGTATATCTATAAACATTTAGCGATGTCTTCTCTATAATGCAATATAAGGTTAAATTTAAATTCTTTATATGTATTTGACGTGTTGGGCAACCCTTCCGGCTAGATTAAAGATTTAAAAACAACGTTTTTGTATTGTTTCACGTCTCCAGAACTTTTTCATGTTTAAGTTAATTATTTTAAAGCCATATGGATAACAAAATTAATGTAACATAAAATGTTTCAAAAAAAAGGAAGCTGCTCAGATACAGAGCTTTTACTCCAGTAGTTGTCACATCTTAAAAATATGCTTATATTAGTATAAAGTTAAGAACATGGAACGAAAGGAAAAAAAATATTGAACTAAACATTATTATCATATGCAGGTTTTTCAAAGTCATGAATTAAATTAAATGCTTTTTCTTCGAAATGATAAGTATCATCTATATAAATATCTTATTCCAAACCTGTTACAGTCCCTTTCCCAGACTTGAATTCCCTTATCAAAAAGTGTGTAATTCAGGTCTGAAAAATCCAAAAAATATGTTTGAGCTTAAAAGCACAATGATAAACGTCATAAGCTGTTTAATTTTAATAAGTTGATTATTATAAAATCATAGATTTATTTAGATTTTTTGTTAATAAGACGTTCATGCAGTTCTTATAAACATATAAGAAAAGTCCAAATATTTCTTCTACTACTACTACTGCTAGATATGCAAAAATGTATTTAAAACAATAATAATCATTAATAATAACTTAAGAAAGAAGATAGAGTGTAGGACATATAGTAGTTCATGTACATGGTTACAATATTTTTGTATGGTTATTATATGATATTTAAATTTTTAGAGTAAAATTTTAATGCTGCACTTTTGTGCTTGAAATTGAAATGTTTGGAATGATTTAAGATAAACATACTAGGTTCACTAGAATTATACTCTTTATCAGGACACTCTCGAATTCCTACACATCTAGTATCTTCTGAAAAGGTTATTGCGTTACTTCTATAACTGAGGACTGGATAATGCCCCTACAAATATTACACATATTATTATTCATGTTATTTTATAGCAAATTTTGTTCTATCGAAATCTAAAAAAGTAAGTCAGGTATAACAGAAAGACAGGTCGACAATCATCGAAGAAAAACTAACATTAGATCAACATTTATTTTATATATATATATATATATATATATATATATATATATATATATATATATATATATATATATATATATATATATATATATATATATATATATATATATATATATATATATATATATATATATATATATATATATATATATATATATATATATATATATATATATATATATATATATATATATATATATATATATATATATATATATATATGAATGCAGAAGTCGGTGAAAGAAGGAAAAAGGTGGCAGGCCATGAAGATACAAATGTATAAAAATGTTTTCTTTAAAATTCTATATCTCAATGTATTTTAAGTCAAAGTTGTCCATGTTGTCTTGGGACAATTAAATAAGGATTTTTTACTTAACTTGTCTTATAGAACTCTTTAAATGCCATAGAAAACTGCATTTTTATCATTATGTTTTTTATTATTTTAATTTCACTTTTCCACCAAAACAATATTTGATTTTAAGTTCTCCATTACTTCTGTCTTACCATATCTTTGATTAGCTAAGACCATACTCATGATACTAAGACATAGAAATTTTTAGTCGTTTAATGATTATATACATACTTTTTAGACCTGTGCATCATTGCATGGCGTAAAACAGAATTTGATGTAAGCGCAAAAAGATAAGCGAACTTTAAAAAGTTAGATAAAATATTCAATCACCGGTTGTATATGTAGCGGCTTGCTACATGTATCCAACATCCCGTCTTTCTTCCAAGTCAACATTCCCCTATGCAGACGTGTGTCATAGAAACAGCTCATTTTTGAATCGGAACAGTTGGCAGTAGGTTGAATTGCCAAAGTTTGTCCTGCTTTCTGAAATGATTGTCTTTCTTCATTCAAAATATTTTTATATGCATGAACGTTTATAGGAACAATTCTGCAAGGATTTAGATTAATATTTACTTAACAATTTAATAACATTGCATCAATATCAAAGAACAATGTTAAAATGTTCGTTACATGTACAATTTTTTGTATAACAACCAGTATCAAGAGAATAAAATTGCCGTAGGTTATAAGCTTACCTTCTTTTTAATAATAAAATATGCATATAGTTAATACATGTATGTACGTCGAGTATTTTGAACACGTTTTTCCTTGATGTAGGACAAACTGAGAAAAATGTGTTTCTCATTTTCCTTGGCTAATAAATATTTATCAAATTCACATATATATTCATAATGTACTTGTATATCAAGTCTTCTATAGATCTTTTGTATTTCCCTTTCAACCCAATTTATGAGCAGACCCTTTAATTGTATGTATTCATAAACAAAATTTATTTTCAAACTTGTCATGAAAAGAAGGAGTTCTCTGTCGTACGCGTTGCCTTCAATATAATATTTAGATATAACCACAAGGCTAGGATTTATTAATTAACAACAAACATTTTCATTCCTGTGTTTATTCGAACCCAAAATAAGAGACACCATAAAATCTAAAAAAAAAATTATACTTAGATAATACTAGAAAAAAGACGTTGATTGTAATCTTTCAACACACTTTTATAATAAAAATGATGGCTTTGGTTTTAACTTTAATTTCTATCGTCAACTCTTATTTATGTCACATAATAGTTTTATACCCTTGCAACCAGCTGGGCATGGCGTAAATGTCTCCAATTTGATTCAATACGAATGCTCTTGCTTTACTTACAAACAACTTGTAAAAAAAAATCAAGCTATTGACATACAAGTTGGAGAAACATGGTTGCTGACAGTTTTGCTTAAAGTCAACACTTTTCAGATTCTACGGTCGATACGTCTTGTACATGTACATCATATACAATCAATTATTAAGTCGAATGCTGACTAATGTTTAAGTTATTATCTGCATTTTTGCTTCGACTGAATAATGACGAGGAGCACACGGTGGATTTGACTCGTCGTAAAAAGTGATTTCTCATCTATGGAAACTACCTCTACTGGCTCCGGGATCATGAAACAGACTTAGACTTAAGTCAAAATTTCAATTATCTATAAAATCTTTAAAATTTGTTAAAGGAAACTCATAATTTGCATGCAACAGCAGACTGAAGATACAAAATCGGAAGGCATTTTCATTTAAGGCTGCTTGACCTCTAAAAAAATTCAGCATCTAAGGCAAATTTTGACTTAAGCTTAAGATGCTTCATGATCCCAGGGCCAGGTCTTAGTAGTCTGTGTTTGCTTTGCTCGAAATTTGTATTTGTTAAATAGACTTATAACCTTGATCCCAGATAGCATGACTATGTTGGGCCAACATTTGTTAAAGGTTGTATGGTTGGCGTTGGGGGAACAACGTTGGGCCAACGTTAGACCAATATTACCAAGTCAACCTTCTCGACCATGACGGAATTCCTATGCTGGCCCATTGTTGGTCCAACGTAAGCAACTTCCATTCACTTTAGTTTCCAAAGAAGGAAGGATCATGGCGTTGGCCCAACGTTGGACCAATGTTTATAATACACCCTTAAAGAAAGTGTATTTACAAGTTGGTAGTAGTATGTTGGCCCAACGTTGGCCCATTGTTTGTAATACACCCTTAAAGAAAGTGCCTTATCAAGTTTGTAGTAGTATGTTGGCCCAACGTTGGCACAATGTTTGTAATACATCCTTAAAGAAAGTGCCTTATCAAGTTGGTAGTATTATGTTGGCCCAACGTTGGCCCATTGTTTCTAATTCACCCTTACAGAACGAGTCTTATCAAGTTGGTAGTAGTATGTTGGCCCAACGTTGGCACAATGTTTGTAATACATCCTTAAAGAAAGTGCCTTATCAAGTTGGTAGTAGTATGTTGGCCCAACGTTGGCCCATTGTTTGTAATACACACAAGTGTTATTTTGTTTAGGTCTTCAAAGATGGGATATTTATATTGGGCCAACGTTGGCCCAATTATTATACTGCCAACTAATTGATGGAGTCAATTTTATAATTAGCTGCTGAGCTTTACGTTAGGACAACGTTGGTACATTCTGAAATAATTGAGAGGACTTTCTATGTCCATGCTTATCAGTGGATGACTGCTTTTGTTTAGATATGATATTTTCAACATTTTAACTTTGCACTTAAGAGATCAAGCACCAAAGAGTGTTTTATTCTATTTTTTGAATTGTGTATATGCTTATTTATTTGTAATAACACAGATAGCAGAACACCGTTGGCCAATTCTTACATTATGGTTCTATTATCTATGTTGGGTTACCTTGATTGGGCCAACAATGGCCCAACATGGAATATTGATAGCTGGTCATGTATAATAGTGCACTAATTTTGGGCTTGCTGTTGGCATTATATCATAAAACTATTATCATGAGAGAAAATATTTGTTTGGAGATTGGCATCGGCCCTACGTTGGCCCAATATACCATGAATCGGACAGAGCATCATGGGTAGACAACAACCGGGCTTCTTGTAATATCCGCGCCATTTTTAATCTGACACGAGCGTAATGAGACTGATACCTTCATATCTGCACTCACTTTGTAAGTATTAATAATATGTTTGCCTCGGCACAGCTGAATTAACGTTTAGTTTTTAAACGATATCATGTACAAATCTGTGTAAATCAGACACGGGGAATGCAGAGGCCAGGTGCTGTTGGGTCAACACTGTACAGATAGCATGCTTACATTGGGCCAACGTTGGGCCAATGTAATCGGTTACATCGGGCCAATTTTGGCAAATGGCATTGACCCAATTTAAGTTTGCTCATCGACCCAATGTTGGCCCGATATGTTGGGCCAACGTTGGCCCAATGTAGAGTGTTATTTCTACAGATATTGGCCCAACGTCGCGCCAACATTGGCCCAATAAATGCGACATTGTTGGCGAAACGTCAACAAGAACATTGGGCCGATGTTGGCAAATGCCGCTGGCCCAGTGTCATTTTGCTCCTTGGTCATATGTTGGTCCGATATATTGGACCAACATTGGGCCAATGTGTATAAACATTTGATTGTTACAAATCTGTATATTAACAAATCTGATCGTCTCTACAATCAGAAATAAATCTACAACCAATCCTACTTGAAAAATCAAGCTAGCTAAAAAAAAAATTTTAAATTCTCATAATTTATCGAAACAAAATAAATAATCAGTGATTAAATTTTTTGTTTATATACAAGAAAAATAAATGAAAGTGTAAAAATGTGTTTTGATACAGTTAAAACAATTAATAATTTGCTCGTTATTTAAATTGAAATTTGTGTCTAGTAGAATACATTTCCGAAGTCTACCACTTAATTTACTTATATACACTTAACGTCGAGAACATGATCAAACATTTTGAAAATGTTGAATTTGCTGAAGTTAAAACAAAATTTATTCAGTACTATAAATTAATTGGGTTCTTTCATTTAAAATTTGTTCAGTGTAACGACAAATTTTCAATACATGTATTTTATATGGGGCAACATTGAATCAAAATTGTTTTGATGATGATATCAAGCGTATAAATATTATGCATAAATGCCTTCATCACGCAAGCTAATCACTTAATCACACCATGAAACAAAAAAGACGGTTATTCCTTAATTGACAGCTTAAACATATAGTGATATACTTGTAAATTTAATCGTATGTTTACTCTTTACTGAGAAAAGTAACAAATATATTAAGTACCTAATATTACAATTTTAGTGCTACTGGAGATTCTAAAAAGACATGGAGAACACAATCAAAGAATGGCTAAGGTATGCCAAGGACAGGGATGAGGGAGGAAGAAACGGACAGAGAAGAAAAGAAAGGGGAGGAGGAGACTCGGGAAGAGGAAATGGAGACTTAGGAGAGGGATCAGATGGAAAGTGGCAGTGCCTAACTTTTTTCTGTGATATAGTATGACATTCCTGTAGTTCTACTTTTTTGTGTCTGTTTGTCGGTTATAAACTCGATGCAGATGCCAGAAATTTTTTTTCTGTAAGTAAACAAAATGACGGGATTCATTCTAGTATTATTTTAAGAACAGCTAGGAGGGCTTTGTTTATTTGTTAGACGTGCTTATTGATACCTGTAATTTACTGAACTTGTGCATAATTTACATCAGAGAGGGAGTATACAGTCATGTAACCCTACATGTATAGCTTGAAGTGAGCATCCACTTTTAATTCTTTATTAATGTTTTCTTCAAGCACTGAGCAATAAAATTATAGTATGTTATAATTGAATTTTATATTTTGATTTCTTTTTTCTCAGTTTTTTTAATTAATGTAGAGCTACTTACAATGCAATACTTGTTGATGGCAATTCTATGAGAATATTGAGAATATGTATTAAACTATTAATCTAGCATATATAGCATATATAGATAGTATTAAAGGCTTTTACCATTTAACTGTACTACAAAACTAGTATAACCTTATTGTATATATTTGTTTGTCAATTTTGAGGACAAATGGCCAACCAGTGAAGAGCAAATGAGTTGTCATGATGGAGAGCCAATAAGATACAAACCAACGTTGGCCCAAAAATGATGTTTTCCTGATATTGAAAGAATAAGTGGCCCAACAATGGCTCAATGATATCCGTTCGTTGGTCCAACAATAAGCCAACAAGTTGGTTTGATTAAGGGCCGATGAGCAAAATACCGATGGCCCAACATTAATTGCTTACAATGGCCCAACTGTACAAAAATGACGTTTGCCCAACATTGAAAAAATACATTGGCCCAACAGTGGCCCAATATTAACTGTTACATTGGCCCAACAATAAGCCAATAAGTTGGTTTGATTAAGGGCCGATGAGCAAATTACCGTTGGCCCAACATTAGTTGCTTACAATGGCCCAATTGTTCAAAAATGACGTTTGCCCAATACTGAAATAATACAATGGCCCAACAGTGGCCCAATTTTAACTGTTACATTGGCCCAACAATAAGCCAACAATTGGTTTGATTAAGGGCCGATGAGCAAATTACCGATGGCCCAATGTTGAATTCAAACAGTGGCCCAACATAAGGAGCGTTGTTGGCCCAACAAAGGTCCAATAACATCCTGCTATCTGGGATTATACTGTTCGTAATCTGCATACATCATTGGAAACGTAAAAATATTAGAAAAGCAGCAATAATATTAGCATACATGGATTCTACCTATGATTTATTTAATCTATAGGTTAGAACATAGACCTTAAGTGCTCCTCCACTTTAGGTTTATGGTTTATAAAGAACCAGATTTAATTGTAACGTTACATGTAACTGTTGTGTTTCAAAATTGAAATGATTTCTCGGTTTGATATATAGTGTTGCAGACATATAGAAAGAACAAATTGAGAAGAAATATTAATGGGTACTGAAGAACACTTACGATTATCTGACCATCCCTCACTTTGCATTGAAGACAATTGTGTGAACCATGACATGAATTTGTGCAATTTGCCGGGAATATGCAAGTCATTCCTTTCGTTTCTTTACAAAACTTTGCACTAATTTCAGACACAGTTTTTAATGCACGAACCTGCATAAAAATATTTTTTATTATGTGATGATAGATGACACAATGATACGTCTGAAAAGCAAATGTTTTATTCAGTCAGTAAATCAGCCTTTTTGTAAAAGATGAATTGTTTAAATAACGTATATATAACAAATACTGAAATGTTTCATATTTGAATATTTTGTCAGAAAAAGACGTTAATGGTACATATAATCTAGAAACTATGCTCTATGATTAAATAGACAACTATGACTTTTGAATCATAATCTTCCCTTATTTATGTAGCAATTTACCCTCATCACATGCATACTAGGTTTATATCTCTTAATTAATTCGATACGCAAGAACATGCTCTACGCTTAAACTATTTCTAAAATAAGGTAAGTTATTGACAAAGAAGTTGATGAAACAAGAATACAGTCTTGTTTTAATTCAGAATTTCGTATACTAGTATTCTATGGTCGACACGATGATCTTGTCAAGAAGTACAATCTATCATTACGTTAAATGCTGGTTGACTGTTTTCATACTAATCACAGGAGTCATTATTTATACATTAAATTGAAGTCGGATTCATCTGTTCTTTCTCGGTCATTTCATGCAAAACACGGCGGATGTGACCGGTCTGTAGTAGATGCTCACTTCTTCATGAAACATAATTTCACCTCTGATGTTTTATAGTTCCGTGTTTGCTTTGCTTCAAAATTTGTATTCTATAATGGACTTCTGAGCTTTATACTGTTTGTTACCTATACGTAATTTATATAACCTGTTAGAAACTGTGAACTTTTTTTTGGCAGAAACGTAATTGCCAGCAGTATCAACAACACCTCATAAAAGCTTTATGCAACACTATTGAACCTCTGGTAATCTAATACACGCCCTTATTACGCTCTTTACACAAGATCTTCAAAGACGTTATAAATGCTGAACAAGTTTAAGATATTTTGATTATCAACAAAGCTAACAGAAAATATTGATTTTAAAACTATTATCTTTTACAATAATTGATTTATATTTTTTTTTAAAGAAGGACATCGCAGAGTGCTCTAAAAAGATTTTTAAAATTCTTGAAAGGGATGGAAAATTTAAAATAAATACTATTTATTGGAAATAAAAAAAATTCAAACACGTTTGATAAATATCTTTTAACTAACTATAAGTTTAACAACTTGTTCACACATCTTATATAATTTTGTTTGAAGAGAGAGAGAGAGAGAGAGAGAGAGAGAGAGAGAGAGAGAGAGAGATTCGATCGCGAGGACGTTACACATGTTATATGCGTGATTTTTAATGGTAGAATTGACATACGAACATGTAGGCATACATAAGAATATACTAATAGTAAAAAATGAAGACAATGATTTGCTTACCTGTTGAATAGTAACTACAAAAGAAAAGAAAAATATTAATAGTAACAATACTCCTTTTACATGTTTTTCTGGTGTTATCAAGTCGGTATCACAGTGATATGTACAGTAGCGATTGCAATACTAATTAGATGACATATAAATTCCCTTTATTTTGAAATGGATTACATTTCATAGTTGAATCTTTTGTTTACTAAATATTTTTTTTTTTACAATTATACATGTACAAAGAAGAATTTTGTGTCTAGTAGGCCAACTGTCATGATTGAAACGGGTATATTTTGTATTTTTCTAATTGATCACGGCGGTTGTGACCGGCTGGTAGGGGATGCTCACTCCTCCATGGCACCTGATCCAACATGATGTTGAACAGGTTAATGTTTGTCTTGATCCTGATTTATATTGTTTAAATGGACCGTTGAGCGTAAAAATTATTTGTTATCTCCACGTACGCGCGTGTTTTAACAAAAAATTGAACCGGGTTTAAAGTTCGTTTGATTCCCTCTCTTTTGATCAGTATTATGTCATTAGAAATCATCCTTGTATTTGTATAATGGAATCAATTATTGAATTATAATTGAGATCGAGTGCAATTTGTGTCATATAAAGAATTTGGTTTTTTGTTGCAATTTCCTCTGTATACAAGGGCTGTTCAAAATAATGTCCTGAAATCTGTGACATACGACACAGATATGATAAGGCATTAAGCTTTACTTTCTCTCATGATTGAATCTTTAATGAATTGATAATTATTTTGTGATCTGACTTTCCATCTCATATTTTAACTGTGAGAAGCTGTAAAAAGGGCTATTCGAGACACTGTATCAAAATTGAATAGTAATGAATCAATCAGTAAACTAGAGTGAAATAAAATGCTCCATTTAAGCTGCTGTAAAACTTGATAAGAATCCTAAAGACATATTTACTGAAATTTGTGAAATTTACAGCAATCAATGCCTGTTTTATAGACACATGAGCAAGTTTCAATAAATAATAATAATATATTGGGCATCAAAAATGGGTACCGTCCTTAGCGACAAGGACATAGAACAAACAATGTTCTGCTTGCCTAATTCAATAAATTATCACTTATGATGTTTGATTCACTTTAAAAACTTCTCAAAACATTGTTACAATAAGATGCACTTGACAAAAACAGCAAAGGTCTTAAAAGAGCAAAGAATTACTAGAGGATATAGACAGTTTTATATTCCATTTTCTAAAATGTTAGTGGTCTTGAAGTTCAAATATCTTATTTGGGAAGGCAGTTCAATTTCTGAAGGAGTCTAGAAAGCAACCCCCCCCCAACCAAAAAATCAATAGGGTTTTGAGAGGAAGGAACTAGAACCAGGAATGCACTACATAAAATTTCTTCATGGCAGCATCTTAACCCACACACCATGAGGAGTAAAGAAGTTTTTGGGATAAAAGGAAAGTTTATATCTTGTCACATAATATCATTCGCCAGATCTGTCACTCTTTAACATAATTCATTGTTTTACGTGTGCTGATCATTATTCTTTTTATGATTAATTGCTGTTTTTTTTTGTGTTTTTTTTGCCAACCAATATTCCCAGAAACTTTAAAAACTTAATACAAACTTCATCTATTTTTAAAACGAATATTTATCAGTATAATCTGAAACTTAGTCATTTTAGGTAGAGATCAGTAAGCATAAAAGCACATTTTAGAAGCCTAAAAAATCAATAAAGGTGTTTCGTTTTCAAGTTTAAACTTAATATTTCATGCACATTAACCTATTTAACGAACAGTATGTTCTGAAAATTGATTGCCATTGATGGACTCTCCTAATAACCAAATCCACAAAGTTTACATAAGTCCAACATATATCAGTAAAATTCATTATTTGTTGCTCAAAACTTTTTAATTGTAATATTTTTTTTTACATTCATTAACTTGCTTCCTAAATTCATAAATAATAAAAAAAAATTTGAACCCTTATGGTACTTAAAAAAAATGGAATCAAAACATTTTACCAATGTTTACTAAAATCAACGGCATCTACATTTACGAGTTTCAATGTTTAATTTACCATTCCCATAATATATGACAGACTAGGATTTTTGTTTTAGATAAGGCTAAACCAGGGTTCTTCTTGCAGCCCCGCCACAGTTAAATTCCTTAGCGCCACATTAGAAAAAACAGTGCCATAGTTCCGCAAGAGTAAAAACATCAGCATGGTCATCGCCACAGTAAGATTGTCATTTTCAGTACAATAAGCATGCAAATTTATTAATTAGATAAACCTCTAAACCTCAAAATGTAGCGTTGTCAGTTTCTAATGCTAAACTATTAACGCGCTCTAATTAAGGTACATTATTTGGCTTGCACACTCAATTATCTTCTAGTCCTCGCTGAACACTATTTTAAACTACACGATAATTACAATGGAGATTTTAAGTATCGATTAGTTCATACTTAAATAGTTCTTCTGTTACCCATGCACCTAATATTACACTAGCACAAAAAAATCGTGTGTCTTATATGACCTACCAGAATTTGAACTTTACAGTGTATATTGATTCACAGGTGCAGTGTGTTGTTCAATTTATTTCAAGGTTTCTTTGCGAATTTGGTCGCAAAAAGACCACGAATATAAATAACTTTACCCAATTTTTGTGCCAGAATTAAATTTGAAACGATGACAAAATCCTGCATGGTTAAATTGTTTTTAAATGAAATAGAATTCAAGAATTCAAGAAATTACAAATGTCGAATATTTTCCTTATTTGAATCTTGTTGACTTTAAGTACATACACATTAAAGTTGATACTAAAAATTAATGATGCTCGAGATTTGATTGACAATATCTATTATGTAGCTGTGAAGTCCATGTCTTTTAACAATCTTTTAACAATCTATTGGAATAGCAATGTAAACGTATTAACATTAACTGGCAAGATTGGATATATACAGCTTATCATTTCTATCTGTTACAATCAAAATATTCAAAGATAGACAATGAAATAAGCGGGTACAATTCGATGCGGACGGCCGAGAAAGCATTGGACTGAAATTCTAGTTTGAAATTCATTCCAGCTGTATTCAAAAGCAGAGTGTGAATGTATGATCCATGGTTTCAATTCCCAAATACATGTTGGTTCAAATTTATATTGATATGAGTTTATAGCCTATAATATAATGATAATTAAGGTCACTGGTAAAAGTCACAGAAGTTATTTTTCTCAGGAGACGGCAATTTGAGAGGGATGGAGGGGTGGGTGTGGGGGTGGGTGGGTAAAAAATTGTCGACTCTGATCATGTTTTGTTCCAATTAACTTTTAGGATGACATGAGCTTTTTTAGTTTTGTTTGCAATCAAAATTTTTGACAACTTTCTTATTTATTTCCTGTAAGCTGTATATTTCCAATCTTGTCCGTTAATGTTCCGCGGTCTTAAAACAAGTTTGCCATGGCTTTCAATACGTCATAATTATTGTTATTGACAAAATAGAACATAAAATATCCCAATATGAGGATGATAACTGGCTTGCCCTTGACGGTTCACCTAAATCACTTTTTGCAGCATTAGATACAATAGATTTTTTCTCAAAGTTTACAGGACTTAAAAAAAACAGCTCAAAAACTAAAATTGTTTGGATAAGTTCAAAAAAATTCTCAAATCAGGTTTTCCACCATTCTTGTTGGAAACTTGAATGGGGTTGTACAACGTTCAATTTACTTGGAATTAATTTTTCAATAGAACTAGATAAAATTATTGATATAAACTACAATGTTCACATACCAAAGATCAAAGCATTAATTCAACAATGGAAAAAAATGGTTCTTACTCCTATTTGCAGAGTTATAGTTCTTAAATCATTAGTTTTACCCAAACTTTACAATCTTTTTATATCTTTTCCAAATCCAATTAAAGATTTTTTATCACTATTGAACAAAGAAATCTTTGAGTTTATATGGAAATCAAAATGGGATAAAATTAAAAGGGAAATTATTACTCAGGATTTTGTACAAGGAGTATTAAAAATGTGGATATAAATATCTTTATCACATCTCTTAAATGCTCCTGGATTAAAAGATAAACAAAAAGCAATCAACCATGGTTAGATATTTTTTGGCAATTAATGGTAAAGACATATTACAGAGTCCAACACATCTGCTTCATACTTGGATATTTTACTTGAAAAAGACACAAATGGTAATCTAACAACCAAGCTATATGATAAACGTGATGACTTTAACTTTTCTATCGTCAACTTCCCTTACTTATGCAGCAATATACCTTCATCACCTGCATACGGAGTATTTATATCTCAGTTGATTCGATACGCAAGAGCATGCTCTACGTATGAACAATTTCTTAAACGAGGTAAATTATTGACAAGCAAGTTGATGAAACAAGAATATCAACAGTCTCGTTTAAAGTCATCATTTCGTAAATTCTATGGTCGATACAATGACCTTGTCAGCAAATACAATTTATCATTGAATGAAATGCTGACTGACGTTTTTCATACCAATTGTTAGTCCATTATTTATACACTGAATTGACTACGGATTTTTTCCGTTATTTCCTGATTATGACAATGAGCACACGGCGGGTGTGACCGGTCAGCAGGGGATGCTCACTCCTCCATGGCACCTGATCCCACCTCTGATGTTTCGGAGGTCCGTGTTTGCTCTGCTCTTGTTTTGTATATTTGTTTAATGGACGTTGAGATTGAATACTGTTCGTTATTTCCATATCCTTATACTTATAAAGCTTTTGATTTTGGTGAAGAGTTTTTGTCTTGCTCTATTTTAAAAAATAGCAACAATTTTTAGAAAGATGTGTTTAATTCATGGTTATGTTTCATGAAAACAATCAACAACACTTCATATATGAAAACTAAATATCTGAACTTACCTGTGTGGTGCAATCCCAATATAAAATGGGAAACAATTTATTTATGAAAAATCTTGGTATATAAATGGTGTTAAACGTGTTTGTGATTTCTTAGACAATGAAGGACATTTTTTTTAATGATTTTGGAAATAGATTTCATTCGTCTAATGTTTGCGTTTGTAAACAGGATATGAAAACAATACCGATATATATTTGTATTGTACAACAATTCTTCACTTTGGAGTAATCTTAGCATGCACATATTTACAAAACCTTCTAAAAGAGTTGGATTTAACACTTGCAATATTATTTTAGGTGAAATGCCATTTCTTATTATAATTGGGTGATAAATATCATTATTTTATATACAAAACAATATATTTTCTCTTGTTTAAAGCAGAACAAGATACCTATGATTAATGGGCTGCTACATCATTTAACTTTTAAGTACAAAGTAGAAAAATGCATAGCAATTCAAAAAATTATAATGAACAATTTTTAAAATCTATGGTTTTTGAGTTATAAACATTTATTGAAACACAAACTTGACATATTTCTTGAATGAAATACTGTTTATTTAATATTTCATTCTTTTTTTAAAATCAGAGGGGTAGTGTGAATGTGTTTAAAAATCTTATTATGTAACTTGACATGTAACTTTTTGATAAAAAAAACCTAACAATTGGTATAAAGCAAATCAGACAAAATACAACCAAATGAAAGGTTACATTTTCTAAAAATGGCATCATAACTGTATATCAAAAAGATTTTTTGTAATTTCTGCAACGGAAATTTTATAAGTGCTGAATTTTAAGTTGAAATAGAATGTATTTTAGGTTATAAGTTGAGAATAAGGGGTTGCATAATTACAGGAAAATCACGAAATTGATTGTATTTCCTTGATCATTGGGTTTAAGTTTATAACATTAAATTGGTTTTGAAGGTTGTTTCTTTTTTAAATACCAATGGCTTTAAATATCTTCTGGACTGGATTGACTTTCATATTCAGTAATATGCTTTTCTCAAAACTGGTGTGAGTTTTGATTTAGAATTCATAGAATTTTTTTTAAATGTCGATGATTAACTAGGACTTATTATTTATGTATTTTCTTTTAAATTTTAGAGTTGGTTTTGAAGACTGTTCTTCAAATTATCAAAGAGTTGGAAGCGCCTGCCTAGGTTTCTAATTTAATATTGTTTTATTTTAATGTTGATAACCTAGCGCAATTCGATAGTATTTAGTAAAAACTTGCTAATATATTAAATTTGAAGTTAAGTGTTTTTATAAAACAGTTCATAAAAATTTTATGAGAAAATGTATCTTGTGTACTGATTTTTTTCATGTAGAATGTCCCTAGGGTTATTTTGGGAAAAACTTTCTTGTTCCTTGTCCAGAAAAGATGTATGGAAAATTATGTGCGGGAATTCGCGATTGCTTGCCCGAAGAATGTGATTTCAAGGATGGATGTCGCGAACCACGAGGTAAGCCCTGTTTTGATGTAGATCAAGGAAGTATTTATTGATTTAAAACAGAAACTTATCTGTTAGTGATTATCTTAAAAAATCTAAAACATGCTTGTCATTGATTGTAAGCTTTTTTTTTAAATAGGCAAACTTGTTATTCCATTAGATTCATGATAATTACAGGCAAAAATTGCACACCTTGGAGGAGCTCAACAGATGCTCGCAAGAAATTCGCAAACGTGCCGTCACTATTTCAATTATTGGTACAGTAGTATGTTGTTTGCTTATTATGTATATTATTCACGAGATACGTAATCTCAAGTATTTTTGCTGTACAAGAAAGAAGATGTGTTCAAAAGTTTTGAAGAATATCTAATTATTGAGAAAAAAGAGGAGTATCATCGACCTATCAAGCAATGACTATGGGTAGACCGAAAAAAAAAGAAATTTGAAAACTTTACATGAAGTTCAAATTGCTTTAAAGAATTATATGCAAGAATTGTTGTAAAAGCTGTAACATGAATATCATGCTATTTTTATGAATCTTTTTTTCCAAAAATATTTTGTATGGATTCTAAAAATCATTATTTTTATTGATCATATCTTCGATAACATTGATGATATTTTCATGTACATGTATGAAGGGAGAACAAAAAGATCGCGAACTAATTGAAAATCTTTCATAAAACAATCAAAATTTGGTTTTGCTGTTGATATTTTTTTTTAATATTCTTGTCAAATTTAAAAGCAAATTTGCTTTTTTGAACAACAAAGTCCCTATTGTTCTACGCATGCTCAACGGCATTGTTATCGGTCAATTAAGGTAGGACCAAATAGATAGGTCAAAATTTTCCTCAAATTCAATTTTTCTGAAACTTTGAGATTTGTTTCTTGGATACAAAATCTCTCTTCATAATGATATGAAAGAAATTCAACCGCACATTTTTTGCCCACATAGTCTGAAATATGGCCTATCAGACCCCTGGAAAAAGATTGCGAAATCAGACATTCGACTTGAGAATGAGCCTTATTTTAGAATTTTCAATTGATCTATTGCAAATTTGTGTAATACTTTCAATAAAGACAACCTTTTTGTTACTTTAAATCAGTAAGTTACATTGATACTGGAAAATTTGGGTAAAATATTAAGTGAAATAGAACATACATTGTAACTGAAACTGAAAATTCACATGTAAATATCTGACAGTTTAACCCCTTCACTTCCGTATCGGTCAAATTGACGGGTGTTGCTAAAACGCGGAACGGAAAACGGAACGGAAAGCGGAACGGAACGGAAAACGGAAAATTTTACGTCAAACAAATAACATAGATTCAATATAAATCAGATAAAAGAGCAATATTCTTGTTGTAAAAGTCATTTCTAATAAAAAATTATTGTAAACTATTATTATATATTCATGAGTCATACACACCCTCCGTGGAAAAAATGCTACTGAAAGACCCCCCCCCCCCCCACACACACACGAAATAGGATTTTCGTGTTGGGGCAAAGGACTAGCTTGGTCCCCTGTCTCATCCTTGCCACGGCAGTGACGCGGAGTATACGAAGCAAAACAGGGACAGGGAACCAGGCTAGGCAAAGGACATACTAGTATTCCCCTTTTTTTGCTTGTCAAATTTGTTGTATATTGAAATTTTTTTCTGACCCCCATCCCTCTTTCAATTTGTTTCCAATGCCAATGTCTGAAAAGACAAAAATAACTAGTCATGCTATTCAGATTACGCACGCAGTGTCGAATTCGCGAGTCATGAAAGGGGGATGGTAGTTTCGGGTCTGTGTAGGTCCCACAGCCAAATTAAAAATTGATTTATTAAAACTTATGTACATTTTGGACACAAAAAAGGGGGCAGACCTAATACAACTTCTAAGACCTTGCGCTGAGCGGGAAAACAAACTCATTTTTACGGGGTCATTCATCTACGCCCCCCCCCAACATGCACACATATGTGCCGCAAACAAACAAAATTTAACTTCAATGAATGCAAAGATTCTGCAATCTGCATTATCTACCACAACTTTGTCTATCCAGAGAAGGACTCTATTTTGAATGAAATTTTAACAACCATTGTGTATAAGAGTTGTCTATTCGAGCTCGCCGTAAAGGTTTGCCCTATCTTTATATTTTTTTAACATTTTCTTCTCTTTCCATGGTTCGTTTAGATATCAAATATTTGCCCCCCCCCTCCAGTCATAACCTTTTTACTATGGAAATGTTCGTTCAAGTTCACATTCTCACCCTAATAGATTCCGTTTTCCGTTCCGTTCCGCTTTCCGTTCCGTTTTCCGTTCCGCGTTTTAGCAACACCCCAAATTGACCGGTGGCGCGTTAAAACACGACTTCGCGAAAACAATCTATTTTGTGGTAGCATGAAGGTATATAAGCTATATATCATCTTTTTGGAAATTTTTTCTACTTTTAAAATATCTAAAAAGATTATATCTTGATTGCCGGTATTTAATCGATTTTACGTTGTAAAGACAAACGAGACTTTTTGAAAATGGCGTAATTTTCCAAAGCGATTGCCGATTTTCCAGACGATTGACAATTTTTTTTCTCATTAACTTTGTAAGAAAGCATGGTATATTCTTAAAGCATATTTTCTCTACTTTTAAAATATGTAAAAATTATTGTTATTACTTTAAGGTATATCTTAAAAACAAGAATTTTCTTGCACTTATGTGTTTTTTCTCGATTTTATTCGTAATATTTAAACAAAACTCAGTTTTACGTTTATTTCTGTGTTGAAATAGGGAAAACAAAATAAAGCTGGTAAAAGTAGAGATAATTTCCTTTCCAACAAGCCCTTATAGGCCTTCTTACGCTCAGTATTTTCTTAATTACGATAATTTGTGACCTTCGCATAGTTTTTATGGAAAATCGGTCAATATTTACATGTAACGTCAAGGTCGATATTGTTGCGTCTTACTCGAAAAAACAAACTCTTTTATAAGACTTTTTTGACCATTTAAATATATTTTTTTACTGAAATAAATGCATAATACAAAATAAAATAAAAAAAAAAAAACAGATTTCAAAAAACAAATTATACTTTCGTTCTGCCTTTCGTGTTCAGTGAATGTTGATTTATTCATCTACATGTAGGCCCTAATGATGTATTTTTCATGAAGTGATATACAATATTGATAAAAATTGTAGATTTCCAAAACGTCGATCTTTACTAAAAAAATCAATCAGATTTTAATATTGTTGTATCTTGTTATACTGTATACTTATTAATTTGCAATTTAATTAGATCTATATTTAACAATACAAAAACTCGTATTTATAAATAAATACGACTCATCACTGTATGAGTTGATACGAATTGAAATAAACACGTGTTTCCGCTGTGATAGCTGTAAACAAAAACATGATCCGAAATCTGAATTATTTCACGACGAAGATCCTCACACCAATGAATCAAATAATACGGACATGCCTTTGGTATTAGCAGGTGAGAATATGTGTATATTGACTGAAACGTTTAAGTTTAAAACGCATTAGTTCACGTTCAAAAGAAAACTAAATGTACACATGTACTAGATCTGGAACACTTCTAGTATACCGGTCCCCATAAATATGGCGCTAAAATAGGTGCCGCCGAAGGCGGTGTACAATATATAGACGATCGCGTGAGCGATCGACAAAATCGAAAAAGAAGCCACAAATTGCAAATTTGACCCCAAATTCGTGTTCCTTGTGAAAAAATGGGTTTAAAAACTGGTTTTTAAACACAGTTTTTTAAATGAGAATTAAAAGATTTCGTAAAATAACGTACTTGTTTAGGAAGTAAATCCCCATCTTGCGTTGTTTAGGAATGTAGTCACATGATCAATTTTTGACGTAATCTCATAAATATTCATGAGTTGCGTCACTTATGTGTTGACGTAATGAAGAAATGCCTGATAGGACTCAAAGTCCAATGCTATTAAAATTGCGTGATTTTTGTGAGAAATACAGGGATTTAACAAATGTTGGCTAATTACTGGTCATCGATGGATTGAATTGTGCATCATTATCGATTTGAAAGGAAAAATATTCTGAATATTTGGACATGATTAGGAGGTCAGGATATCGAGCTGCAGTAAACGGTAAGTCGCTTTTACAATGACTTGCCTAAACTCAGCGCTGAAAATCGTTATGTTTCGACAATAGAGTTGATTTACCCGAACTTTCATTTCTTAAACTTTCCTGTTCTTTGTAAAGCAAAAATTTCGTGAACTAAACCAAAGTGTAAGATATCGGCGCGATTCGACAGGCTGATTCATGCAAGTTTTTGGTCACAAAAGGCACTCATAGTGCCTTTTGTACGCAAAAATGACATGAATAAGCCCAAAGTCAGAAAGATTACAGAGTGGATTTATAAAACAACCCCAACTTTAAATAATATTTAACCTAACCCTAATCACTCGATCGGATGCGTTTTGTTGAAGCGAGTGGGAAATTGCGGTTTGTTTACATTCTGCATATCAACGGCAAGGGAAATAAC